>NW_008684593.1:18854-86033 GCF_000695815.1 Acanthisitta chloris | reverse complement strand
TGGCCAAAGTGCAGGACCAGTACTTGGGTTCCCTGAAAGAAAGTCACTTCCAGCAGCTTAAGAACATTTAAAAACTTTTCAGATGTAGCATCTAGATGTGCCCTGTGGGAAAGCTGGAACACTTTGGGAGATGAGTTTAAACAGATTTAAACCTTTGCCTCCTTGATCACAGTGTGATATATCCATAGGATACTTGGTATATGATATATTCCTGCTTTCCACTGGCCTTGGGAAATACAGCTTCTTATGCAAATGAACATTACCAATTACAGGTGGAGACACTTTGCCAATATTGAAATTAATTCATTACAGTAAATCTTTAACTTTTAAAAACCTTCCAAGTGAGGTTTCAGTGCTGCTTTCAAAGCCATCAAGAAGACAATGAGTTGCTTCCTACTCAGCTCTGGAGTTATAAATGATGATTGGAAATATTTTTATACTTCCAAAGGTTGTAGCATCAGAGACAGCAAATAAAATTGTCCTTCTCCAGGATGTCTGTATTTCCTGTACTGAAAAAGAAGTTAATATATTTTTGTCAATAAACAAAGATTTTGCCTTATGAAGATGCAGCATTTTAGCTACAGGTTAATCTTGTAGAAACAACGTTATTTAATTTGCTGCTGATTCAAGAGATCTGTGCAAACAACTAAATAGTGTTGTTGTGTGCCTTTGTGGTTTCACAGAAGCCACTTTGTTACTCTACATTTCCAGGCAATAATCCATTCCAGAAATGTTCTTCGAAGCTGTTCTGTGCTAACCTTTACAATGCTTTTCTTGTGTGCTGTCTCACCCCTGACAGTCCATAGTGAGCAAGAGAGAAACACCTTCTGCAAAACCCACTGTGGCTCTTGTGACAATTACAGCTATTTTCAGTGATTCATGCAAAATCATTTCTCCACTCGGGTTGGAAAACACCAAATCTCCAGGAGATCTATCTTGAGTTATTGCTATAGTGCCATTGAGGTTGTTACCTGACCAAGAAAAAGAAGCAAATAATTCTTAGATCCACTTTTTACTGCTGATCTCTGTTTTTGTTCTGGATCATTCTGGTTTGTGGGCCAGCAACCCTCCTGATATTGGGACTTTGGATTTAAGCCATGGTCAATAATCTTTGGAGATCAACAAGCTCATAAAATATGATCATCTGGGTGAACTTCTCCTTTAAAAATCTAGCTCTGATAGTTGAGGCCATTTCTGTAGGAAATTTGTGAAGATTGGTCTGGAAGATGCTGTACAATATGCACTACTGCTGTTTGAGATTGCTTACCCAACCTCCCATCTCAAATAACAAGGAAGTCTGGGGAAATGAAGCTGCTTTGCAAGGAAGCCTGAGTCACTCTGGACTGTCTCTGGGGGAGTGAGCATTTGAAGTACCTTTCTCAGTCAGTTCCAGTCCTTCAACTCTTACTCATTGATTTTCTCTATTCCTCCAGCTCTGCCTTGCTGCAGGATCAGAGGGAGGGCCTGGGCTTGCTTTTGAGGAAATCTTCCTCTCTTTGTCCCCAAAACCTCCTGTCCGTTTCTCATCCTGAGCTGTAAGAGAGCTCATTATTTCTGCTGTTCTCTGGCAGCTCTCCTGCTGCACCAGGAACAGGAAGGCATCCCAGCCCAGGGATGGAGCTTCCCTCCAGACAGCTGAGCCTGGGCAAATATTGCCACAGTGCTCTGGGGCAGCCTCCACTTCAAAAGTTTGAGGGCTCTACCTCAAAGAAAGATCTGCTACCATATTTCAAGCCTCTGTTTAGCACATGGTAGCAGTAAATCTTTGCTATAAGATGCAGTAATACTCACTGAAGCAGTTGTTTGCTTTTCATATTGCCTTAGTAAACTCCTGCAGAATTATTCTTCCTTGCCTTTAACAGGGGCACAAAGCCAGGAGCAAAGCTCTGGGGTGACACTGGGTAGAGCATCTTCATGGGTCCCATTTGTGGT
This sequence comes from Acanthisitta chloris, assembly GCF_000695815.1. Taxonomy (NCBI): domain Eukaryota; kingdom Metazoa; phylum Chordata; class Aves; order Passeriformes; family Acanthisittidae; genus Acanthisitta; species Acanthisitta chloris. The sequence continues at coordinate 84,101 of NW_008684593.1, read as the reverse complement.
CTGCAGCCTGTTGTAGGCCTCCTACAACAATTAAAAAGGTTTTCCTTCTTCTCAATGGAAAGGTGGAGATAAATTCTGTTAAAAATTTAGGTATGTTCAGCTTGAACTCTCAGCTGAAACAAGGTTTAATCAGCAGTTTCACAGCTTAGTGGGGTTTTTTTTTTGCAGTTTTTTCCTCTTATTCAATCCTCTCCTTTCTCTAGTGATAAATGAATAAAAAAAGGATGTTTTCTAAAGGAAGGGATGCTGGGCTACTCTTTGCATTGAGATTAGCTGGAGGGAGTGAAAATGTGCCCTGTGGTTTCTGTGTGTTTCTGCTATATTGGGAAAATGGATCAAATGTGCACAGGATTTCAAAGTGTTTTGTAATCCAGGCAAAATATCTATATATCCAAATGTGCCATTATTAAAAAAAAAAACCCAACAAAGCAAAGGGAAATGTAGGCTGAGAGCTTAGACTTTGGAAATCTCCTAAGGGAAATAGTTTCAAACTGTTTTTGGGGTGTCTGGAGCGAACAAGGTATCCTGGTAAAATTCAGAATTTGTTACCGTTGAGTCACTTAAAGATCAAACAATATTCTGGAAAAGAATCAGTCACTCAAACATGCCTGAGTAAGAAATATTGTCTTGGGCATACACCAGTCCTTCAGCTCTCCATGTTGTAAGTTGGACTCCTGGGGGGTTTTGTTCATTTGTTTTGTGGAGGTGCTGGAAACCTGCTGCTTCCACTGAATTCAGCAGGTCTCCAATGAGGTCCCTGGCGAGCTGACAAAAGAGGACAAGGGTAGTTGAAACATTTTCCATCTCAGGCTTGCCTAAGGCACTGGTTCTGGAGTGTGGAGGTGTCAGTCAGATTTCTGTCTTATTGGCAGTGTTAGAATGGAGTCCCAGGCCTGGAGCAGCAGAAGGCAGTAAGAGAGAGATTCATTGCCCAAACTGCGTTTTGCCCGGATCTGGTCCCTCACCCTCAATATTTGTAAGTATTAAAAGTCAACCAAACCTATCTCACAACAGAAAGAAGACAAACAGCTGAGACCTCCCCTGAATTACAGGCTGGTTGCAATGAAAAGCAGACGTGCAGATCCCTCCCGGAGCGAGGGGCTGCCTGTGGGACCCACTGCAATGTTAAGAGGGAGAGAGAGAGGACGATTTTCTTGCTGATGGAATGCTGCTTTGCTCAAGGGACCACATTATGGCTGTTATTTATGCACTGCCAAAGGTGTGCACAGTGCTTTATAGTGCAATAAAGCAATGACTGGTGTCCAGTCCCTCGGGGTGCTGCGCCACTGCTGAGGGATGGCAGAGGGGCAGGATGAAGGGTTGATTGTCCCTCTGCGATGATGCAGAGGTTTGTCTTTGTCACAGTGTGTCCTCTTTGGGCTGCTTGGCTGGGGACGTTAGAGTGGCTTTGTCACTGTGTTGCACAGTTGTCTGTGATGGTGTTTGCAAGGGCACAAACCCTGTTTGAGATGCACTCAGAGTCTGGTGGCACTGGGAACGAGTGAACAATACCTGGGGCTGTGACAGTGGCACTTTTAAATTTTTTTTTAATTTTTTACAGATTCCCAGCCATCTGCTGCCTCACCAGCTGCTCACAGTGCAGCACAAAGCTGAGCTCCATTCAGGAGCTCAGCCTGTCCAGGAGGGCAGGGGCAGTGGGTGTAGAACTGACCTCCTGTGCACTGTCTGCAGGGCACAGACCCAGACCTGGGGCCAGACTCCAGAGAGATGGGGAGTGGTGAATGCAGGGAAAGGCTGGAAGAACAACCACATGGCCACATGAACTCTTGCTCACCTCTTCCCAAATCCTGGCCATGGAGACATCTGGTCTGGAGAGCTGTGGGAGGCAGGCTTGGACTGAGAAGACCACAGGAGGTGGTCCAGCCCCAGATTTGACACCTCTTTAGCCATCATTGGGTTGACAGGGGGAAGGAAAAGACATTCTCTGAGGGCATGGAGAGGTTCAGGCTCTGTGGCTGTTGTGGGAAGGGAGCTGAGGCTGGAGGCAGCAGGGAGAGAGGAGCAAGTTTCGCCTGGTGGAGGCTCAGCAGCCACCAGCATGTGCAGGGGAATAGGGAGAGACACAGCTACTGGAGATCTGTGGGGCTAGAGGGCCCAAGAGATCCTCCTGCCAAGCAAGTGGCATGCATTATTACTAGCTGTCTTTGAGGCACCTAGCTGAGAATTTCCTGATTTCATTAAATCTGATTTTATATTGCCCTTGGGATCAAGACAGCTGACCTGGATGCTCTCTAACCCTACCCCTTGGTCCCTCCTGTGCCTGCTCCCAAGAAATGGGGGTGATGCTGGAACAGGTGAGGGAAGAAAAGGCAAGTTGGCCACGGGAGCAGGGAGAGAGTGCCCAGGTTCCCTCCTCCATTCCCAGAGAGCTCCTCTGCTTTGCGTGTGCTGCTTCAGACCACTCAGAGCACCCTCCTCCCTCCTCATGCTTTTATACATTTTCCAATTAAATTTCCTTCACGAGAAGGCGAGAGGCACTCTGAATCCATTAGCATTAGTAATTATGCAAATGCTTCAGAGAGTTGACTGCCCATCATTACATATAATTAATGTTTCTGGTTATGAATGGAGGGTTTGTTACTCCCCCCTACTCCCCTTTCCGTGCTGGAATGGGGCGGGGTGGAGGCGAGGGAGGGGGTGATGCTGCTGTATTTCATTTGCATAATCAGGAGGCCTGATTGGGTATGCATGAGGGTAGGGGCGGGGGGACCTTCTCCAATGTGCACTCTATTAAGCTGGTGGCAAATCTCGGGAGGGAAGGCGCGGCGTGTGAAGTGCAGGAGTGCAGCACAGTGACTGCAGGCAGCAGGCTCCGAGCTGGGTAGCAGTGCCAGCCCCAAGCAGCAACAAAGGTGCCCTTGGACTGGCAGAGCTCTGCACAGGTGTTCTGTGCCTGCACATGCTCATCCTGTCCTTTTGCTTTTCTTCCCTGCTAGAAATGACACAGAGATTCTGCAGAGACATCCCGTTCCTGGCTTTGTTCTTGGGTAGCACATGTGCACTGTGAACTGCAGAGCTGGACCACTGAGAGCCCAGACAGCACTGGGGGAATGGGCTTGGGTTTCCAGAGGTATGTGCTGCTCTGTACCTCTGGAGGGCAGGGCTTAGAGGGGAAGTATCCAAATGGACTAAGCTGTCCATGTAGAAGCAGTCAGGACAGACAGTGAAGTGGTAAAGTTTTAGCTCAGGGCTGTACCTCTGAGAAGGAAGAGTCAGACTTTACCTCCCACATCAAACATTACAGGAGCTGGGGGTGGAAATTTCCTGTGTGTGTCCTAGCTACAATGAATGCCTGGGAAACCTCCCTGGAGATCTCCCTCTTTCCTGAGACAAGTGAAACAAATGCTTCCTATCCACTGTAAAACACCTTTCTCATTTTCTTCCCATTCCTTGTCACTATGTTTTCACTTTTTGTCTCTTCTGTTCCTCTTCTCTCAGTTTTCTTCTCCAAGAAATCCATTTGTCCCTGGTCTCCATCCCAAGCCAACCTTGTGTTCTTTCCCCCATCCCTGAATGCAAAGAGGCTGGAAGCACGACACACATAAAAGAAAGAAAAAAATCTAGAAAAAAGTACCGTGTTTCTGTGTATGTGTTTTGTGTGTGTGTTTGTTCTTAAAGCAGAAGAAAATTCTGTCTGTGTATAAGTTTTTAAAGGTGGAGAAAAGTGGAGAAAAATTGAGACATTAAACTACTAAAAACTCCTCAGACTCTTGATAGAGAACATTATGAGAGAACACTAGTTTTGCTTTAAAGATGTCTTTTGTTATGAGAAACTTGAGGCAGTGCTGGCAGCATTATGTTGTCAAGGTTTTGTTTTCTCTGACTTGAAGCTGCTTTGGAGATTTGTAGTTCTTAGATTCGTGTTGTTCAGTATTTTGTAAAGCATTTGTACACTTGGCCTGCTGGTAGGGAAAACCACTGGGGACGACAGGTAGAAGCACCTGTAAAATCTCCCATGTACACAAAACCAAGAGATCTGATTCACTTGGACCAATAACTTTCTCTAAAGGATGAAAAAGGTCCCAGTGCTGGTCAGGAAGGTGATCTCTGAAGGGCTGGCTGAAATCCCACAAGGCACTTGCCAGGAGTAGAGTGGAGGTCTTGGGGAATGATGTGATGAATAACTGCTGTAAAATCATGGCAGCCAGTGATGGTACTGCCTTATGTGATAGAGAGGGAGCCTTCTGGCTGTGAATTGGGAAAATGTCAGTGCCTCTGCTCTGGTTTTGCTTTCTGTGACATTCATTCTGCAACAACACACATGACTGAGGCATCAGGACAGTGGTGAGAGGCAGCCCTAGGGAGTAACCACCCATGGAACCAAGGAGGGCTCAGCCTCTTGAGGTGGTCCATGGTCTAAAAGAAGGGAAGGAGGAAACAGTTGTCAAAGCAGGAGAGTGACTGTGATGAGAACAGGGGCAGTTTGGAGTCAAACCAAGGGAAGGAAGAGGAAGAGGACAGCAAGTTGCATGATAACAATTGCACACTGTATCATCACCCAGGAGGGTGCTGGATGTGAGCACACTGTAGCCATGGTCCAGGGACTATGAACTGCAGGGACAGGGTGTCCAGGACACTCCTGACCTTCAGTAGGGTGTCAGTCTCCTGTAACAGGCTGCTCTGTGTTCACTGGCGTTAACAGATGAAGTGCTTGATGGTGTCACTGTGGGAAAAAGCAAAGAACAAGGTCCCCTCTGAGCTGTGCTCAGCAGTAACTCTGCAAGGGTCACATCACTGTTCTCTGTGGCATTTTCCGTGTTCCCCTTCCCATGTTGTTTATTTTTCTTGCACGTGTGGGTGGCTCAGGGTGTGTTTGGGCACAAGGACAGACACAGAAGCACACACATGGATCCATGCTGGCACGCAGTGCATGGATGCACAGACACTTGAGATTGCTAAAGGCAGAAGTTAAATCCCACATCAAAGCAGGGAGCTATCGGAGCAGCACTGTTCAAAGGCGCCAACTTCCTTCCTGGGAAAGACAGATTGTCACTTTGATTAAGAGATTTTAACAAGAGAGAAAAAAGAGGGAGTGAAAGAATGGAGGAGAGAAAAGAGTCTTTTCATTTATACTTTTTTTTTTTGCCCTTTGGCCATCCAAATATGGTTTTAGTTTGATCAAAAAAGGACCCCAATTTAAAATAAGTTTAACGTAACAATGAATTATTTAAAGGAGAAGAATATACAAGCTGCTGCTTAAAAAAAATAGAAAAAGCTATTATTGAAATGTCAGAACAAATACCCAGCTTGATCTGCATTAATATGATAAATACTAATATATTCATTTCCCCTGGTGTTTCTGGGCTTGCAGAGGTACATCTGCAGTGCGTTGCTTATGGTAATCAGGTCACAACTTCAAAGGGAGACGTGCAAGGTATTCTGGGTGATGTTGTGCAAAGTGCCTGTTAGAGATCTTGTGGATCATCATGTAGAGTTGAGGTGTGCTGATCAAGGGTCTTCTGGAAGATCTCTGATTGCTGAAGGAAACTGAAGGTCTCGTCATGTTCTTTGGTGGCCCACCAGTCGTGGGACAATGCTGGTGTCTGGTTGTCAGCCTCAAAGTTGCGATTTTTCTGTAGACAATTTTTCTGTAGACAATTTAGTAAGAGAGATAAAAGGCTGAGATGGAGAATCAAATGAGCTTTCCTGCCTTCTGTCTTCACAGCCTAATTCCCAGTGCCTCTGTGCTTGGTCTAGATGCTGTGGGCAAGCTGTAGAGCACAGCTGCAAGTCAACCACCATCTCAGTTTTTGCTTCCCAAGTCACAGAGTAAAGTTCTCAGGAACAATTTAGTGGAGCTGATAGCTTGACCTTTCAAGAAGCTTCACACAGTCATATTTGTGTTTCCAGAATCTAACAAGCTGGGAACTGCAAATAGGATGGTCTTGGTAGAGGGATGTGTACTACCTTCTACTAGGCATCATCTCTGCCTACCCCGTCCTTGGTGTCTGTTGGACAAGAAGTTCCGTTGTAATGTGCATCAGGCACCACCTATGACCTTGAAAGAGTCACCTGGAGATGAGACCCCTAATTGAGGGTCTTTTCTACAGCCAAGGACTAGATTTAGACAAGTGTGGTGGAACCAGGTATCCAGAGAAGCCAACAGTTCAGAGTTAAGAGGGATTATTTGGGAGTGATGTGATGCGGAAGGTGTCGAACTGTTGTTTCCTAACATTACAGCTGACAGTTGAGTGACAGATTGGGAGTGTGGTTAAATTAGGATGCAAATGAGTTAAGTTGGTCTTCTGGTTGATATAATAAGGAGAAAATGTTGGAGAGAAACAAGGGAGGGCCAATTTTAGATGAGAATGTTGAAGTAGAAGCTGAGAGGCAGGGAGCGGAGGCGAGCTATGTTTAGAAGATCATAGAATACAGTTACCTAGTGTGAACCTACCATAGAATGGTTTGGATGGAAGGGACCTTAAAGATCATTCAGTCCAAGCCCCCTACCATGGGCAGGAACACCTTCCACTAGACCAGGTTACTTCAAGCCCCATCTGGCTTGAACACTTCCAGGTGTGAGGCAGCCTCAGCTTCTCTGGGCAGCCTGTCAACATGGCAAGGTGTTTTGAGATAAAACCATGAGACATTCAGTTAGATTTTGACCTTCTTGGTCAGGACATCTTGTTAAGCGTTGAGAAAGCTCAAACAAAATTGCTACATTGCTAACCTACTGCCACAATGAAGCTATTCTCTCAGGAGACATTGAGCCCCTCCTGACAGTGGACATCTAGGCCACAGGCTGAACATGGCTGGGTGAGTTGGCCATGTGCCCACCCCAAGGAAGGAGTGATTGCATCCAGGGGAATTTAGCCTGTGGTAGAGCCTGGAGTTCCCAGGTAGATAACACAGGTGTTCTCAAAGCCCAGATAAGGCTAGTTAGAGATCTGCAGGAACCATGCCTGAGAGTCTGTTGTGATAATCCGGGTTCACTTGAGGAGCTCCTCTTCTGTGTGTGTGTGTTCCTCCATAAAATGCTCTAGTTTCCAAGGAGCACTAATGTGCTTTTCCGGAAGATTTTACTCACAAATGCATAGAGTCTTAGTCCGTCTGCTGCTGTCCCTCCTTCCCTCCATTGCCTACATTTGAATGCTTAATGTTGGCTTTTGGGCATGAGCGTGCTGTGCCCAAGCTCCAGACCAGTTCCTCAATTAAAAGATGCATAAGCATTATTATTTATACCATTATTTTTCTAATTATTTGCTTTTCCTAGAGATGCCCCACAGGGTCTATAGTTTCTGGAAACCACAGCGACAGCCCCTGGCTCTCAACTTCAGAAGGTGAACTCTCCCAGTGGCCATTTTTGATCCATTCACTGGGAAAATGTGATTACTTCTTATTTATTGACATTAAGTATTCCTGCTTGTAGCCACTATGGCATTAAAGTAAAACGTTCAGCATTTAACACGATGAATGTGGAGACACGAGGCTAAATGCACTGCATAAAATCTTTATGGGGCTGTAAACAGACGCCCAGAATATTTCCAACTGTTTTGTTGTGACTCAGGCTGGGGTCCCCTCTCTGCCAGGCAGCCTGCCCCAGGTCTCTTGGGAATCAGCCAGGATGTGTCAACACAGCCTTGGCCTCCACAGGGGAAAGGGCCTGGGAGATGGAAAATGAACTGATGAGTTTGCTGGCAGGTACTGTGCTTGCCAAGACTGGCCTTGGCCAAACTTGGTGGCTGTTGCTGCATCAGTGCAGATCTAGGGGGTAAATATAGGCTATAATTGCTTCAGAGCTGCTTTCTTCAGTCTTGGTCTTGGATGAAGAGAGCTCAAGAGAAAATCAGTTCAGAGTGAGTTTCATCAGCTTCAAAAGAGATTCATTCCTGGTGGTGTCAGTCATGGGAGGCTGATGGCTGAGATTACTGAGGGAAGCAAGGCCTGTGGGCATTAAAACAGATACTGTTACTGGAACTCAGGGTTTTAAAATGAGATTTAATCTGGAATGTGGATGTGTACAACATCCCTTCCCCCTTCCAGTTTCTGGTTCCCACGGGCACACTCAGCCTCCTGTGCTCCATTATTGGCTGTCTGAGCAACACCAAAACCTGCTCCTGACCTCCTGTGTGCACTGGACACTGAGGGCAGGGGTGAGCAGAGAGCTGGGCTCCTCTCCCCAGGGGCAGTGGCTGCACTCCCAGGGAGCCTGTGCCAGGTTCACACAGCTCAGCAGCTCCTCTGTGCTGAAACCCAACCAATGCCACGTGGTATTGCGGCACGATGAAAATGAGTTGTGCCCCCCGAAGTGAGTGTTTGCTAACCTTTACCTGAGGTAATCCAGGCCTCTGTCAGACATCTCTGCAAGTTCTAGGTATGGTGCATGGTAAGTGAGGAGGCAGAGCCGAGACCCACGCTCTGGGTATCTTTATTGCTTTAATAAAAGGCTGCAGAAGGCATTTAAATAGCCTCCTGAGGAGCATTGAAAGAGTAAAGTCAAAGGCCGCAATTCCATATTTCATGATACAGAATAAAACTGGTTGTGTTTGTGCTGCAGGGAGGTTCACACAGCACTGACCTTCCAGAGTCCTTTTCTGCCACTTGTGAAGCTCAATGGCAAACCTGAGAGAGTTTCTCCCAGGGGCTGATCTTATTTTTGATTGTTCCAAAACTGTATCCCGAAAGCTGAAGTGGCGTATCCCTAGAAAGTGAACATTTTGCAAGCTTTGCTGTTGGTAGAAACTCTAATGTGCCTGCTGGGAATGGCCCTGCCTATCTGCAGTGGAGTGATTAGGACAGTTTTACGTCTTTGCCCTTCCCTGACTGCTTTGGATGCTTCATGTTGAGGTCCCCAGCACAGGAAAGACATTGGTGTGTCGGAGCAAGTCCAGAAGAGGCCACCAAGATGGTTAGAGGGATGGAGCACCTCTGCTGTGAGGAAAGGCTGAAAGAATTGGGATGGTTCAGCCTGGAAAAGAGATGGCTTAGGGCTGACCTAACTGCAGCCTTCCAGTGCCTGAAGGGAACCTACAAGAGCAATAGAGAGGGACATTTTACAGGTGGTGACAGGACAAGGGGAATGTATTCAAATGAAAAGAGTGGGTTTAGATTAGGTATTAGGAAACCTTTCTTTGCTGTGAGGGTGGTGAGGCACTGGCACACGTTGCCCAGAGAAGTTGTGGGTGTCCCATCCTTGGAAGTGTTCAAGGCCAGGCTGGGCAACCTATCTGGTGGAAGGTGTCCCTGCCCTAGGGGGTTGGAACTAGATGATCTCTAAGGTCCCTTCCAACCGAAACCATTCTGTGATTCTATGATTCATTGCCGTGGAGGTTTCTGTCCCACATCCATCCTTCCTCCCTCTTCCCCACCGCCTCCTCTTCCATTCAGTTAGTGTCTCTTGCCTCCAACATATGGTCAGAGCATATTCTCAGCAACACTGACACTTCTGCTTCTTCACTCCTGCTTCTTCACTCCATCAGCCACAGTAACTGTGGGATGGGAAATCTGCCGTTTAACGCGGCCGTTTGCAGTCGCCGAAGAGAAGTAATTACAGTGCTGTAATTGGCTGACCACAGAGCCACTGCCCAAGCAGCCGTAAATGCTGCATGCTTAGGGGCTGGATGAGGTGTAGCCACCCAGGGTCTCTCCTCTTCTTCCAGCAGGCCTGAATCCAGCTCGCTGAGGAGGCTAATGAGGATGGCATGCTGCTGCCATGAGGATCCGACCCTTCTACTAAAGAGGTGTTGGTCGGCTGAAGTCCTGGAGGTCTCTCCTGAAACTCTTTCAAGGGATCCTGGCAGGGCAGGCTCTTGGCAGCTCTAGTGCTGCCTGCTTCTTCTGCCTGGGTTCCCTGCCTTCCCTTCTCCCGCTGCTGCCAGGCTCAAGCACGTTTTTTTTCATTAGCAGTGATGCAGGCAGAGCGGGGCCAATTACTCACTGCTTTATGCTTGCTGGAAAACCCACCCAGGACTGGTAATAGCCATTAAGTGAGGGTGCAGCTTTAACTACGTGCCATTACATTAAGTTTCAAGTTGATTCTGCCTGGGTTCCCTGCCTTCCCTTCTCCCGCTGCTGCCAGGCTCAAGCACGTTTTTTTTCATTAGCAGTGATGCAGGCAGAGCGGGGCCAATTACTCACTGCTTTATGCTTGCTGGAAAACCCACCCAGGACTGGTAATAGCCATTAAGTGAGGGTGCAGCTTTAACTACGTGCCATTACATTAAGTTTCAAGTTGATATATAGCCAGAGCGAATTCCTGCTGCTGCTATCCCATCTGACATTTGTTACATTACAATGCCTGCTCTTTTGTTTTTGAGTCAATAGCTGCTGCTTTCGAGAAATATGGATTATTAGAATTTATAGCCCGTCCTACACGTCTTTTCAAACACTCATATCCTTTTATCATTTCGTTTTGTTGTTATTCTGCCCAGCACAGTTTGTATTTCTTCAGGTTTTAGCACCTGGGACTCTTGATACTTGTGCTAAATCAATACCCTTTGTCCTCATTGCTTTAATATACACAACCATTTGTGTGATGCATGAATTGCAGTGGGTTTTCTGCCTGCGATAGTCATTTAGTCCTCCTGCTCAAGCATTCCTTCCCCTGTCTGCGTGCAGGTCGTGCTTTGCAGTAAATATCACACATCTACATTTAAATTCCTTTCTGTGACGATCTCCAGGCACCTGGCTGCACAGGGGAAGGGGAATTTGCTGCCTCCTTAGCAGGAGGGTGACACAGGTTTGATAGTATTGCAGGGTCTCCTGGAAAGTGCTGGTGTGCAAGTTTAAGAAATCCACTCTTTGCTCTTATGATAGGGTCACATCTTTAAAACCTTCACTTTCATGCAGCCACACCTTTTCGTAAAGCAGAGGTGAAGAATCTCAAGCAATAAAAGGGTAAAAATCACTTTTAGACTCTTGTTTGGATGTCCTTAGATCGCTAGCAGCTGAAGTTACCACTCATCACGTGGCAGTTCTGGAGATTTGTGGGAGAGGAATTGCCCAATGACTGTCCCACAGACAGTTGTACTGGAATGGAGAGCCCCAGGCTGGTGACTTGGGCCCACCCCTGCAGCTCAGAGTGGATTTACAGCAAGAGCAGGGCACAGACAGTGCTGTCACTGCATCTGTTCTGCCTCTCTGTGCTGATGGAGATGTTCCAAAGGCTGTTCATTTTACACCTTTTACGTATGGTGGGTACTGGAGCAGAGCACCAAGGTACGTGGTAGAGACTTGGTTTTCTTTGGGCATCACAGCTGCTGATCCTTCTGGGCTGTTCCCCTTTTACTCTTCTGGCTGTAGGAGTCCAGGACGTGCAAGGACAGCAGAGCTGCACATTCCCTCTGAATTTTATACTCTTTTTGCCTATCAGGGAGCACAGGAAAGATGAAGCTCAGCTCAGGCACTGGAATAGGTTGCCCAAGGAAATGGAGGAGTCACTGTCCCTAGTAAAGGCATCTGGATCTGGCACTGGAAGATATGGTTTAGGGTTTAGGGGTTATAGTTAACGGTTGGACTTGATGATCTTAGAGGTCTCCTCCAACGTTGACATTTCTGTGATTCTGAGATCAGAGAAAGGGATTGAGCAGTCTGCATTTCCCACACAAGAAGGAAAACCCTGCCCTCTTGTCATTACCCTTTTCCAGATGTTCTCCTTTCCCTCTGCTCCATATACTGTCAGTTGTGCTCCAACCCATTCATCCCACAGCTCCCTCCTGCCAGTGCCATGGCCATCCCATGAGCTGCCTCTCCTTCAAGCCCTTGGCTCGAGCTGCTCAGCTTCATGCCACCATGTCCCAAGCCCCTGTGCTGCTCCTTCCCACTGTTGCCAGCCTGTCCCAAGCCTCGTGGCCACCCCACCATCACCCCAGAGCTCCTCTCCTCTCCCACTGCCCGGGCTGACCAGCTCCTGCGCCGCCTTCCCGCTTGAAAGGTGACAATTCAACTACGTGCCATTTCCAAGAGTGATGAGTGTGATTTTGAATGTCTCATTGAAAAGCAGGGCAAATCCTTCATCCCCAAAGGGAGATGTGTTAAACACTGCTTCAGAATTAATCTGCGGAGCGTGAGTCCCTCTCGCCGCGGCAGGGAGAGGCACCGCGGCATCCTCCTTTGTCTCCGTGTTTGTGGCAATCTCCTGGTTTATCTCTGCCACTGCTGCTCTTCAGAGCTCTTCCTCCCCGTCCTGTCTGTGAAAAATGAGATGTCACCTCCCTTCAGGGTGTGGGTATACCTGGTAATATATTTTCCAGGTATACTAATGGCAGTGATTTACCTATCAGTTACATTAATTGAAGTAGAAACTGGGAGAAGCAGGAAAAGGGGTGACCAGATGCTCTGCTGGACTGACCCCCTGCTGCTGTGCCCTGCTCCTGGAGGACTGTAGTTTGGGCATAGCTGTGGTCTTCTGTGTGGAGCATCAGAGCTGCCTTCCTCCAGATTTGTAGCAGCATCACCAGGAGTGAAATCGAACTCCCCTGACTCAGGGAGGAGGTGAACCAGCCCAGCATCTGACCTTAGCAGAAGGGTTTTCCATGACTTTCAAGTCCTCCCCCAAATCCCTTTATATTCCCAGTGCAGCTTTTTTCATCATATGCGTTTTCAGAGCTTCAGCTGAAGCACCCATGTCGCAGACCCAGGAGGCAGAGCCCAGCAGGGATGTCAGAAGGTCCTTCAAAAATCTGTCGGTGCAGGTGGCACGTGCCTGTGTATTCCATGAAACATAAATGCCTCTGAATATAAAGATTATTTACATTCCCAAGCAAAGCTGCCAAACACTTTTAAAATGTGCTAACGGTGCCTCTCTCCCTTTCCGCTGTGCTTGCTGATAAAGGGCCATAAACAAGCTTGACACATTTATAATAACCTTTCTCCCCTCCCTCTTCCTTGTTCTCTCCTCTTCCTCTCTTGCCTCTCTTGCAGGCTTCATTGGGTAAATTTTTATTCTGCTGCCATTAGTTGGGATATATTGTTTGATAGAGGGAAATAAAACGTCGAATCTCATTTTATTTTTATTTTTATTTTCTTGTTCTAGTGGCAGCTGCTTCGAATGCCAGAAGTGGATGTTTGGGTTTAAAATTTTGTTTCCCCCAGCCTTTTTTCCTTTTCTCTGTTCGTTTTCTTCCCCCTTTCCTATATCTCCCTTCTAAAAGGTCATCTTAAATGATGCAAGGATACATGCTTTTGCAGGTTGTTTTTATCACTTATCAGCCTGTTCCAAAGGCCATTTAGTCTTCCAGGCAAAGGTTGTAGCTTTCAGCCTCCACTTCCCATTTACAAAGGAAAAATGGATGCTCCATTTCTAGGTATATAAATTAGGTATAGATATAGATATAAACCAAAATGCTAACCCACCGAAAAGAAAAGATCCTTGTAATTTCTTTGTCTCCAGTCTGAAGAGGTCTCAGGTTCACCTTTTTTCATGTCACCTGTTCCTCTCAGGGATATTGATGGAAGTGCCACATCTAACGATTCCTCCTCCATCCTGTATTGATGGTGCTGTAGAAAGGCCTGCTCGCTGCAGATGAAAGGCAGAGCTGGGCAGGCTGGGTACAAACTGTTCCTCTGGGACTGCTCTGGAGGCTTTTTTTGCTTGGTACCTCATGGCTGTGAGAGAGGGTTTGTGTGCAGTGGGCAGGGGGGCACAGGGAATTGCACCCGGGGGCTGCAGAGCTGGAATTGTGTGTTCCCGGAGCCATCCAGCTCATCCTGGCTGTGCAATTTGGTACCCACAATAATAAAGCACTTCTTTGTTTCATCTTCCCTTGCTGACCAGAGCGAGAGAAATGGATCTGATAGACCTGGCCTGGAATTGCTCATCCCCTGGCAGCAAATGAAGCCTTGGTGAGCTGTGCTCAGCTGCTGACACGGGGTTAGCCTTGCTTGAGGGTGTTGATTTCAGGAAATCTGGCAAAGATGCAGCAAGTAAGTAACAGTGTAAGAAAACATTACTTGAGACACGGCCAAGATAAAGTGAAAATATCCCTCACCTGCCCACTTTGTCTTACTTACATACTATGTATATGGTACTGCCAGGGCAACAGACCACGGTGTGCAGATCTTAGATGGAGCCACTTTCAGGCCTTGAGTTTTTCAGGTCAGGGTTGAGGAAAGAGAGTTTTTGTGATTGATACATGAAATTGCTGGTTTTCCTCTTCACTTGGTATATTTTGTTGTATGTGGTCAATAAATTTGCAGAGATATGGCTGTGATTATGGAAATCATACAACGGAATAATTAAATGGCCTAATTGTAAAGTATATTATCTTCAGCATTGCTCTCATCAGCTATTCTACCACACCTCAAAGAGAAGGGCAGTAATAATGGAAATCTGACACAGATTTGCACTCAGCAGGTGAGTCCAGCCCAGTCCAAATTTGAAGAACTCATCCCACCACCCATTAACTACTCCCTCAGAGTGGTCTTTGACATGGTCAGAGATTGAAGAGATTGCATGAGGGGACAATAATACACAAAGGGTAGATCAAGAGGCATCTGCAGCACAGAGAAAGCTGTGACTACTCTAACTTTGGTACCACCCTGGCCCTCTAAGTCTGCTCTGTGCTCCTCAGCTCTGTGCCATGTCCAGGCATTTCATTCTCTGTGGTCCTGGCTGGAGTTCTGTGAAAATATGCCTGTGGTAGATATCCTGGGGCTCATGTCAGCACCGAGGGCTGATGCTGTCTTAAAAATGAGGAAGGAATGAAGTGTCCTCTCTAATATGACACAAAACCCTCATCACCCGAGCCATTTTCTAGCGTATTAATATTAATTTTGCACTAATGCAGGATGAATACATTTCAGTGTTTGGCCAGAGCACATTTGTCATTTTTATGTCATACTCACAGAATGCATCAGTGTGATATATTGTGTATTTTTCCATAATAGTAGACAATATACCTCAGTATTTCATTTGGACAAGTAGCAAGAATGAGGCAAGGAGACAGGCACTGCTGGACAAGGGGTGATCTCAGGAAAACAGAAATAAATTAAAATGTATTAATCTGGAATGAAAAGCCATTTTTCCAGTAAATTAAAAGCAGCAGTCTTCACCTCTTGTTGAGCTGCCCTATTAGGCTGCCTTAGCAAGGCTTGGCCAGGAGCTTCTTTTGGATGGGACTTCAGGTATTGTGAGTTTGGAGACAGGTGGCAACATCCTTTGCAAAAGGCAGTGCCTGGGGAAGGTGCAGGGCTGGAGGATCTGGGATGGAGCCAGGTGGGCTCAGGACCTCCTGCCAGGTGTGTGATGGGATGTGCCATCCTGCCTATTCCCAGAGCACAGCTGTGGCAGGGTGAGCAGGGTGAGGGGCCTCTCTGTGCTGGGAGGAAGGGAAGGAGGATCTGTCAGGTACCCAGAGAGGGGAGACTGAGGGGCAGGGAGGGAGGGAGGGAGAAGGGGCCCCAAAAGCATGACTGAAGTCATGATTACTGAATGGACTTTTCCCTATTGCTTTATTTGTTCCCATGTTTTGCCCTGGGCACTGATGTTTAGTAATTTAGACCAAAGGGATCTAAAGAGTTGCCATAAAGGGTAGTTCAAAAATCAATGGATGTTAGAAAGGGTCAAATGATGCCATAAAGAGATTAACAGCAGCATGGAGAGATAATATTCCCCTAACTGCAGAGCTGGCCCTGAGAGCTTTATGACAGAGAAAGAAAAGAGCAGAGGCAGCCCAGCACCTCTTTCTTGCTTGACTTTTCCCCCTCCTCACAGCTCAGGGCTGTTTGGGGAGACAGAGGGCAGGGCTGCTGGGGGCAGCGAGCAGGGAATGGCCCTGGAGATGGGAATGAGAGGAGACAGGCAGGTGGGCCATGCTGCTGCCTGATGAATTCTTCTCCTAATCCAGACAAACTGCAGCTCCGTCCACAGTCCCAGCTAAATCACCCAGGAGGAAATGACTTACTCAGCAATCAGCCACAGGTTTATAGCATGAAGGTCAGATTTTATGAGGGTCCCCTGGAAATGCATGGGGGAGACACGACATGGCTGTGTGTCACTCTCCTGGCACTGGACCTAAAACAGGGCAGGCAGAGTTCTAGGCAAGGGACAGAGCCAGCCAGAGAAGCCTTTGCCCTGCTGCTTTCTCCCCAGACACATCTGTATGGCCTCATCACTGAGCTAGGGAATAAAATCAGGAGTGTAGCCCCAGGGACCTGAGGGCTGAGGTAGAGATGGCATTTGGCGATCAACGGAATATCCTTGTCAGGAGCAGGAAATCTGCTCTCTGGGGATTTGCTTTTTGTTTCGTTTTCAGCTGTTCTTTGGTTCCATGGCATGTTCTCAGCACTGACAACACTCCCATGCAGGAGCACATTGAATTAAGCAGCTCTGTTTTCCCCTCTCTCTCTCCTGGGGCACTGCCTCTCTCTGTGGGGACAGGCAGAAGCAAACACTGGCACAAAGATCTGCTCAGGACATGTGGAGGGGCCACTAACTACCTCAGGTTTCAGTTGGCTGAGCTCGTGGGAGGGCCCTGAAGGAAGTGAAGGGGCTAAATCCCATGTGTTCAGCGAGGAGTGCTTGGGATACCTCAGCCCGACCCTCCTGGGAAGGGTTTCCCCTAGGAGAGAAGCCAGAGGCAGCTTCCCCACAGCCTGCTGGATGGCTGGGAACCATGGGCAGGAGCAGTGACCTGCATACAGGGATCTTGCTGCAAAGCATGTGCAGTCCTTGGAGGCACAGCTTCCTGAACCTTTCAGTATGACAGTTTGTGGCAGGATAAAACCGAGTCAGATAGTAAGTGTTGTTTTCCTGGCATTGCATTGTAGATCTTAGTGTTGCAGGAAATTAAAAATCACACCCAGAGGTACTTGATGTTTCCTGGATGAAGGGTCCTTTCTCCTGGTGCTGCAGGTGGCAGGTCTGGCTGGAGTCCAAAGTGTGGCAGCTCTTCAGGAGGGAGAGGCACCTTTGGAGTCTGGCAGGAGACTCTCCAAGGTGGGAAGAACATGTGAAGAACGGAGTTGCATTTGGTGCTGCACTTAAGCGAATCAATGTGTGAATCAGTGTGTCTGGAAGAGATGTGTTGACGAGTCAGTGGACTGATGTGCTGTATTAGCAAACCCCAGGGGAAAAGAAAGAGATAGCCAACCCTCTGGAAAAGATGACCTTGATCCATTGCCCTTTAAAGCCATGAAGGCATCTGTTTACTGGAAGAGACAGCTGCCATTTTATGTGGGAGCACTTGAGTCAACGTGTGCTAAGAGGTCTGCACATGCTGAGCTCTTCTGCTGCTGTGTTTGGGTGGCTTTAGGCCAGCGTCAGCTCAAAGCCCACTTCCCTTAGGAGCAACCTGCTGTGACTGCTGTGTTTGGGTGGCTTTAGGCCAGCATCAGCTCAAAGCCCACTTCCCTCAGGAGCAACCTGCTGTGATTCTTTTGCCCTTGCCCAGAGGGACATTCTTCTCTCCTGATTCCTTGCTGAATGCAGCAGAGACCCTGGTGGCCATCAGACACCTGGTCCCTCCCAGGGGATCATTGCCTCTGCTGGGGACACAGCTGAGCATCCAGATTGCTCCAGCCATTCCTACATCCTGGGACAGAGCAGTCAGGAGCCCTGGACAGGGCTTCCAGGCCCTGGCATGGACCAGCAGTTGGACCTTTGGTCAGTCATCAAAGAAAGCAGCATTGTACTGACAGACTTATAACTCATATTTGTGCCGGCTCTGCTTTTTGCTGTGTCGTCTCTTCCCTTGCTCACTCTGTTCCTTGATACCAGGGTGCTGCTTAATCTTGCTCCCTCTCTGGATTTCTCCTTCTTATACAGCTTTGCTTCTGATTCTCCCCCCCGTTCCCATTTTTTTCCATCTTCTGCATCCTTCTGGCCTTGGCCCTGCTCACCTGCCAGCCAGCTGTGCTGGGTTAGCTCTTGGCCTGACCTCTGTGAAGATTTGTTTTCTTGCCTCACACCCAAGTGACAGCAGATGAGAGAGCAGGGTGCTGCCACAGGATTTCTGTGCTTGCTTCCATCAGTGCTTCCTGCAGAGTCTGGGCGATTATTATCTCTGTAAATGACTGAAAGAAGGATAGTGATAAAAGGATTAAGCTAGACGTATTTTATTTTATTTATTTATATCTTGCTGCTCCTCCTCCCATCCCCCTTGACAAGCTGTGGAGCATATTGTGCTGCAGCTGTTCCAGGGAGGAGCTGTGACATAGGGACCAGGGGGACAGTGCAGAGGTGTCTGGGAGCAAGCAGAGAGCAAAGATGGGTGCTTGGGCAAGGAGTACAAAGGGGCTGTGGCAGGAGAGCAACAGACCCCACTGGGGATTTTGGGGAAGTTTTGGAAAAAGTCTCCTCTGAGTCCCTCTTTTCAAGAGAGCCCACAGAAATGGGGTCATGGAGCTGGACCTGGAGCTGCTCAGAGCCAGAGATTCAGTGGGTTATGAACCAGAAGAGCAGCCAGAGTCTCTCTGGACAGGAATTGTTGGACAGAAACCTCACAAATTGCTTCTTGCCTAGGCCCCCAAGGCAAACCGCAGTGGCACAGCACCATTCCCATGAGCAGCACTCGCCAAGCTGTTCCTGCAGCAGATCCCTGCAGATGCTTCTGGAAGCTGCCTATTCCCAGCTGAAGTTTATTTCAGGTCTCCATGTGTGGCTGCAAAATAGCTGACAACCTACGGAGTTGTACAGACAACTTAGTCCTGTCTGGGAACTCACAGAGCCCTGTCTGTGGCCTCCCCAATGTCCCTGCCCGTGGTGGGAAGTCTGGGTGACTTCCAGCCCTGCTGGTGGCATCAGAACTGGATGGAGCTGAAACCAAGAGAGAAGCTCAGAGTTATACAAAGCAGTTTGCTCTGAATGTTCAGGTTTTGGTATTGCATCCCCCTCCCATCTCCTTGGCACGGAGGGAGCAGTACATGATTGCAAACTCTCCTTGGATTGAGCCCTAGAGGAACGAAGCTGGAGATTATATTCCTGGCAAAGACTCCTCTCTAAAACTCATTTGTACCAAGTCTGTATCTGTTCTAGTAACTGTAACGAGCCAGGATCCAGTCTGGTCCTGCGGGGGTGGGATGTGGTGTGGTTTGTGCTGATACAACGAAAGTTTGGCCTCTCCCATGCAGTCACTGGTGGCAGTCCCTGGCTCATGTCATCCCCTGAACTGTGTCCAGATCCTCTGGGAGAGTGCTGGCTGGCACAGGCCAGGGAAGCATGTCATGCCTTGGATAGCCATGACAGCGTCTGATCCTGCGCCTTGGCCCTGGTTTAGTTCCCAATATAGATCTCTCCCTGAGATGCTTTTGCAGAGTAAAAGGAGTTTCAGAGACCCACTGGCTGGAGCCAGGCACATGGGCTCTCTCTGGAGTGCTGCTCACTGGCAGCACAGGGTCAACACAGAGGGAGCAGGAGCAAGGCTGAGGTTGGAAAGGGAGCGGAGGAATTTGGATGGGGAAGGAAGATCAATTTGAGGCACTCTGGGAAGCCTCAGAAAGCAGGAGTGGAAGCAGGAGGACCCTCTCAGTGCTCTCCCTGCAGTCTCAGTGCTGGCATGATTGCCTCTGCCTGTATCTGCGGGAAGAACTTGGCACCCGCCACCTCGCTGAGTGCTGCACGGAGACAAATCAGCTGCTGTGTTTGTATGACTAAAGAGACCCAGGAGCACAATCATTCAGGAAGTAAAACAAAAGGATGGCAGCTTTTGGGCCAATACCTTCCACAGTCCTCGGGATATGGGAGCTCTTCAGGCACGTGAAGGAGCAGCTAAAACCATGTTGAATGATTCGTATTCCCTTGGACCCTTGGGAACATGAACTAGCCCCAAAGGGGCAACAGCTGTGCTGTGATATTCCCTTAGGAAGTCCTATCCCTGAGGTGGCATGGCAGATATTTGCCTGGTAGGCGTGTGGTGGCAGCAGCACCCCTGGATTAGCTCTTGCCATTTGTTCTGCCTCGTGCTGCAGCTGCAAAGCTGCTGATGTTCGCTGGGCTATTGGTGCTTCTGGACCTCGACCTCCATCCCTACACCCAGAGTTACAGGACTTCTCTGGGTTGATAGTCATCAGCAGAGGCTGTAGGTGGGACTTGACCCACCAGTTGTCACCTCTGAGAGGCAGCCCAGGGGCTCAAGACCGGTGTGAGGTGTGTTGCCTTTGCAACCTAAGGCCAGACCCACAGGTCTCAGCAGAAGGAACAGTTTTGCCTTTTCAAGCAAGGTGGTTGGGAGATGAAGCTACACCAAAACGGTCTCCCATGGACTCCTGTCCATCTTTGGAAAGTACAAGCCAGGTTGGATGAGCAGCCATCACTGGAAGGACATCTGAGGGATGTGCTAAGTCAGACTGATCTCCCCTGGGATGACTCTTGCTATGGTGACTTCTTCCCACAAATCCCTGCTGGCATTTGCTTTTCCCTGCCTGCTCTGCCATCTCCACCTTCCCTTCCACCAGTGCCCACAACAAGCAGAGCTAGCAATCCAGCATGGCCCAGTTTAATATTCCACAGATCCTCACACACTGATAAATGAGAA
This sequence comes from Acanthisitta chloris, assembly GCF_000695815.1. Lineage (NCBI taxonomy): Eukaryota > Metazoa > Chordata > Aves > Passeriformes > Acanthisittidae > Acanthisitta > Acanthisitta chloris. The sequence continues at coordinate 63,669 of NW_008684593.1, read as the reverse complement.
CAAGAGAGGGAAGGAGGGGGTGGGAGCCTGGTGCATGGGGGGATATAAAGCCCTGAGCCTGTATTCAGAGCAGCAGAGATAACAATAAGCGAGAATAATAGTCTAACAAGTCGGAAATGTCACACGCGATCTGGTGCCATTAACACAACATGGATCTGAAATATCACATAATTAGTTTTGTGCCTGTTGTTCTGATTTGGAGAGAAAAAATATTAAAGGCAAGAGATTTGGGGGGGCAGAGAGGGGAGTGCCAGCAAAGTGAACTCATAAAAGGGCAAAGCCTACAGCGTCTAATGTTTTTGGAATAGTATAATAAAGCTCTATCTCCTTACCCATGTTTGAGGCAGAGATTTTTATCTGGCAGTATGGGATAAAAAGAAATGAGAACTTGAAAAGGGTAGATAAAATTGCGATTGATCTCTCTGGGGCTGCCTTGCCTCCTTTCAGAGAAGCTTGTGGGCCTCATGAATTGCTCCACCACTGAGACACATGATCCCCACCCCTTCCCATGCCACCTCGCTAAAAGATGAAAAAACACCATGTTTTCAAGATTCTTTCCCCATCTCTTTATAACTCAGCGCACAAAGCTCATGTTTGAACGCTGTGAAATGACTCAGAAGCTGTTTGTCCCCTGAGAGCAGCCTAATGCATGGGTGTTTGGGGGACCCCCACTGCTGCCGAGGCGTGCGGGGCCTCGTGCCTTCAGCCAGGCTGCGCGGAACCATCGGCCTCGCAGTGCCACTGGCTGCTGAGAGCAAAGCTCCTGCCTCTGCCTGCAGAGCCTGCTGCGTGCCAGGGGCATTCTGTGCCGTTCTGAGGGATGCAGGCACTATCAGAAGAGACAGAAATGCCCAGATCTCAGTGGGACGGATGCTGCTTGGGGATGGTTGTATAAGGATTGGAGCACGACTCTTCTCAAAGGTGTTAGGAAAAGGGAAAATTGCAAATACCACAGGAGACAAGCACTGTCAGTCCTTTCCTACCCTGCAGGCTGTTGGAGTGTGAGTACCCTGGTGTATGTGCCAAACCCTTCTGAGACTGTGGTTGTGTCAACTGAACATCAGACTATTAGGAGTCTGAAGTAGGTGATTAATTAGTCTATTAGGTGGCTGTACAACCCTCCTTTTCTGGCAGGAGCTGCCCCTTTCTGCAGGGTCCACATCTCAAACACATTTCTTTGAGGCAGGAGCACTTGAACTGAGGAGATTGCATGCTTATTCACTCATCTATGCTGTACAACTTCAAGGCCATGTTGGATGGGGCTTGAAGCAACCTGGCCTAGTGGAAGGTGTCCCTGTCCATGGCAGTGAGAGTTGGAACTCGATGAGCTTTGAAGGTCCCTTCCAACTCAAACCATTCTATGAATTTAGCATTTTCACCATCAGCAAGATAGGTCATGACAAGGATGGGGAAGGATTTCTGAGGCATGCTTTATTTTAAGTGTTCCCCTTTTCCAAAAAGCCTTTTAACTCTGGTGCTCACTGGGACAAAAACAGCAAACTCAGTGCCTCTTCCTCCAGTGAGAAAGCTGGAGCTGTGTGTGCTGAATTGGGAGTGGATTTCATTATCTTCTGTGGCAGAGATGTCCCCTGGCTGCACACTGGCCCGTGGGAGGTTGATGGGTGTCTCAGTCCTGCTCCTGTAGGCAAACACTAATCACCCAACTGTACTTTTCCAGGCCATGTTAGTGCTGAGGCCAAAGGATCTCATGGTGCTCAGCAGCCAGAGCTGGATTTGCCAGGTCGTTCCAGGGACTGTATTTTGGAGGGGAGATGAGAAGGATTTTTGCTCCTGCTGCTTTCTCTTGCCCTGTCACTGCAGAGCTGATTTGCACCTGTCCAAGCCCACATTTCCCCCTTCCCTGGTCTCTCCCAGCGTGGGTGAAGGGAGAGCAGAGGAGATATGCTAACCACGGATTTGAATTTTAACACATAACGAAGCTTTCTGTCTTTGGTTTACGTGCCAATTGCTAATCACTTTTAAGCATATTCTGGGAAAGAGGTGCTTTCAAAAAAACGCAGCACTCCTGTGCCAAAGGCACGGGTTGCTGTGTCCAACTCCTGTCTCTGGAGGATGCTTGTAGGATGGGGATTCAATTAATTCAGCCCCAGCGGAGCCATCGCTTTGCCCGCTAAGGGCTGGGCACTGACAGCAGTGTGACAGCAGCACTGATCTATTGCTCCCTGCTCTGGCCACTCATGACAGGAGGCTGCTGTCACCCTAGGGCTGACACCTCCAGAGCCAAAGCCTTTCCCATGGAACGGGGGATCCGCAGAGGGCTGGAGTGCAGCAGCTATTTGACAGAGATCTGCTCCCTGCGTTCGCACGGGACGTGCAAAGTATTTCTGTGCTTCGTTAACACCGAGCAGAAGTGATAAATATTAGGACTGGGGAAGCAAGGAGTTTTCCTCTTGACAAGAAACTCTGCGGTGTCAGTTTTTCCCCTCGACTCCGAAATGAATGTTAAAAATTCTGATGAAGCATATGTTCTTCCAAAATTAAACATTTCGTTTCTATTTCAGCCTTTGCAGCTTGCCAGTATTTTTAAGATACAAACCCAATGATTTTGTTTGGAGAGATCACTTTGAACAAGGCGTTTTAGACTTATCAAAACTCTTTGTTTCATTTCATCAAATGGCAAGGCTATTGAACAGTCTGTGTGACATTAGTATTTTCTGAGGTGTGTTGATGTAAATGAAAATTGATTAACGTTTTTTGGTGGTAAGCAGTGTTTGCTGAAAAATTTCTGACCTGCTCGAGGAAGAAGGGCAAGGCCTGTATTATATATTGGTCTCTATGCAGAGAATGAGACACTGGCTATTGCAAGAAGTAAAGGGAAGCTTGCATGAGCAATGGTATGAAAAATTCCCTAAACACATAACTTTACATCATACATCAGTGTAAAAAATTAAACTTCTTCTAGCAATTTGCAGGGAATTTTATCAGAATGATGCAAGAAAAAAATAGGCTCCAAGATGATCTTGGCAGTGCTAGTTCTCCCATCCATTTCAGTCTGCTCATGTTCTCAGCAGATCAGCTCAGCCCTGGCTCGTGATGAAGGCTCAGGCAGATCCCTCACATCAAGTCAAGTGTCTGCTGACAGTGTAGGCCCCAGGAAACTGGGCAACCCTTCCCAGTTCTGTAAATTTGGGCTGCGAGGCTGAAATCCAGTCCTACCCTAGCCAAGAGGCTTGGAAAGGAGGAGCAGCTGAAATCAGTCAGTACCAAAGTTTCAGGTGGTAGCAAGGACAGGGTGGGGGTAGCTCACCAATAACAACCCTTGCTCAGCCCTGGGCTAATTGCAAACAGGTGGCATCAGCAGGGAGGATCAGCAAGGAATCCTAATGCTGGGTGAAAATTGCAGCACCTGAAACTGGTAACGAGGTAATAAACCTCGTTGAGCTGAGGCATTCTGTGCAGTGGGGAGAGGGGTGCGAGCAAGGAGAAGTTTAGGGGCAGTTTTGGTGTGTTTTATCAGCTTCAGGGGAGAGAAGCCTCTGCAAAAGCCTAAGAAGGAATGTGAAAGGCTGATCATTTGAAGAAGAAAAGCTCAGGAACTGAAGGTATGCTTTGCTGGGTGTGTTTTGGTGGTGGTTGTGGCTGGAGATGAGGGCTCTCTCAGGTTGGATTGTGATGGTGGATGGAGTTACAGCAGCCCTGTAAGCAGGGGCAGGCTGGTGCATGGGGCCGTGCTGGCTGCTGCCCTGGGAACAGAGGTTCCTTGGCCTCAGGGGGTGTCTGGTGTGCCTGGCTTCAGAGGACAAAAAAGCCTAACTGCCTGGGGCAGCAGGCTGTGGGGCTAACTGCTTCCTGGGCTCAGAGGAGCAAGCATGCCTGGTTTTCCACATTTGTGGAAGTTATATTACCAAATCTTTCCTGGGAGATGGCCTCCAAACTGTGTGACTCAAAGAATAAAGAGGAAAAAAATGAGTGAGCTTGTTCCATCTGGCTTGCAGCCCTTTGAGGACCACTCTTCCCACCCACCACCCCCCCAGCCATGAGGATTAGAAGAATCCCATCTCCTTCAGTTGATTCAGAGAGCGAGGTTAAGTGCGGTGCCGAAGACTCCAGGACCTGAGGGTGTGCAATTCCCTGAACTCATAAAATCATGACTTGGCAAAACTGCTAGCTGCAGAGCTGTTCATGCTCTTAACCTGTATTTCTGCTAAGCCAATTAGGCTGAGTTTCTAGTGAGGGCAATCATGGCTGGGCACACTCCTTTGAACCAATAAGGTAGGTGGCTGGAGCAGATGAGTGGCCTGCTAATGAGCTAGTGGCTGCCTGCTAGCCATGCATAGCTAATGACCCTGGCTCTAGCAGTCCAAGCCAGCCAGAACAAAGAATCTATTTCCATCGAGTGCTTCACTACCATCCAGCTACACTCAATGAACAGCTTGGTTTGGTGGGGAGAGGGGACAGCAGTGTGGCTGGGGTGTCGCTGTTAGGGGGAGAGGTTGCATGTTTTCTGGGTCAGCCCTGGCTAAGCCTTGCTGCCTCCTCAGGCATTGCTGTTCTTTCCTCTCCCTGCCTTTGCAGTAGTGCTGCTCCAGGGATAGTCTTGGGAGTGAAAGGGGTTGTGATACATGCTGCAGGTTGTGGTGGAGAGGAGGAGTGCCAAAATCTAGAGAGTTTAGTGCCACAGTTCAGAGATGTCTGGTTAGTGTATGTCACTTCTCTAAGGGGCTAATACCCTTCTGAATTTGGGGAGGGAGCTCTGGAAGCAAGCAAGGCACAGGATAAAAGGCTTGTAGTCCCTGTGAAACATAGATTTCTCCAGAACTGGTCCTGGTCTGGTGAAACCACCACTGGAGATACAAGCAGGTCTGGGCTCTCATGCCTTGGCTGTGGGTCTGCTTCATCTCTGCACCAGGAGAAGTGTGCACTGTGGAGCTGGGATGGGCTGGTGCAGCACAGGTGAAGGCACTGGTGGAAGATCCAGGCTCCAAGTACCTGTATGCCAAAGCCCAGGTGTGCAGGAGGCTGTGTCAGCATCCTTGGAAGGGCTGGGCTTGCTGTGTATGACTCTGTTCCCTGATGTGTGATGACAGGGAGAGTGGGTAGGTGGGCAGGGTACAAAAATCTGCTGAAAGGATTCTTCCCTTCAACAGATGAAGTTCTTCTCACAGAGCTCCTGTGCTTCTCCCCTCCCACTTGAAATTATAAATACATTTTTCAGTGAGTTAGTGAAAAATTCAAGCTTTTTGCTGCAAAGGCCCCATCTTCTAACCAGGCCCTGCAAGATCTGCATGTGTCAGTTGGTTTTACCCTCATTGGGCTGCTGTGGTTGGTGAAATGTATTGAGATGCCTCCAAGATGCTAAAGAAATAGAAATGATTGCTGTTAGGCTAATTTATTACTATTTAGCAGAGAACAAATAAATTTTTAAAGGGATAATGGCAAATTAAAAATCCTATTAAGTAAATTTGCTTACCTAGTACTTAGTTACAACTTGGGCTTGGCTCCCACTGTAGCTTAAACGCACGCACAGCCTTAGTCAAGTGTGCAGGCCCAAAGAAATCTTAGATCTCTGTGGGATCAAGAGCATGGAGATTAACTGTAAAATAATTAAAAACCCCCCCCCCAAATTAGTCTTCTGCTCTTGGCACTGCTAGTCTCCTCCCTACTCTCTGCCTTTGCTTGGAAAATGAAAATCAATGAGGTCAGTTTTACTCCTGTTTCTAGTCAGTGTCAAATCATTGGCCTCAATGCTGGTTTTAGCAGCAGTGTGGTATTGATCCTGCCTTTGATCTGCAGCAGTCCACGTTGGCAGGCAGAAAGAGGCAGTGGCTGTCTGTGTTGAGTGGGCTGTGCTCACCCTTGAACTCTGGGGATCTGCAGGATGTGATGTTGTGTCCCCAGTTACACAAGGAAGGATTTGGGGAGCTGGCTGCTGCCATCCACTGCAGGTGGGCTGTGCTGCCAGGCCAGCCCAAAGGAGGATTCACTAATAAAAGGTCATTCTGAAAATTCTTTTTTTTTTTTTTTTTTCCTTGGGCTTCTGGATGGGCAGAGTCAATCTTCAGGTGTTTCTTACCTGCCACAGCTCATGTTCTGCTCTGTGTAATTCCCACATCCCTGTCAAATGAACTTAAAGGGAGGAATTTTAGTGAGGCCAGAGAAGTTGTGGCTGTTCCATTCTTGGAAGTGGTCAAGACTGTGTGGAATAGGGCTTGGAGCAACCTGGGCCTAGTGGAAGGTGTCCCTGCCTGTGGCAGGGGATGTGGAACAAGATGAGCTTTAAGGTCCTTCCAACCCAAACCAGTCTGATTCTTGCTTTCCTTCAAGTTCTAGTTTGTACAGTAAATTGAAGCAATAGTCTTTCTGCACTCCTGGGTCAGAGACTGGTGTTTATTTATTTTGTTAGCTACAGTTTTTCGTGTGTTCTGGTGCAGATAATGGGCTGTCCTCTCACTGCTGTGCCTGGCTAATTCAGCTGCACAGAGGCTGCTTCTTGGATGGGCTGTGTGCCACAAAGGTGACCCTGCAAAGCACTGGGTGATGTGTGTGGTGGCAGAGAGAAGCCCCAGAAATCAGTCATGGAGTTTCCACGCAGGTCTGCGCAGGAGTGAGCAGTGCAAAGCTGAAATGAAGCCTCAGTTCCTCAGCTGAAATACTGCTGGTGGCAGTAACCCTTAAAGAGGAAGCACACATAGAAGTGTTTTGAGCAGGGGTGTGTGCCTGTGGGGGTTTGTTGGGAAGGTGGATTGGGAAGGTCCTATGTGGTTCCCTTGGTTCCACTGTTAGAGCTGTTTCTGAGGCTTCACTCTACATTTCATCACTGAAGCTGTTTGGTTTTAAAACATAGCTCCTGATAGCTGTGCCAGCACAGAGAGCTGTGCAAGCATGTCATGAGGGTGGGAATGAGCTGCTGGAGGGGCTGGGATGGAAAAGAGTGGTTGTGGGGGGAATTTCAGTGGGCTTTGCATGGCCAAAAATGGCATGCTCTGAACCTGTGCCCTGGGATTCCTAGTCTGTGGCTGGCAAGAACTGACATCTGCTGAGATCCAGCTTTTAGATGAATTCTGGCCTAAAACCAAAATCTGTAGCTCCATCCTTATTTCCATTGCTTGGAAAATGAAGTTGTGGAGGCAGTGTAAGTAACACTCACCCAAACCAGCCGTTCAGTGCAGGGATGGACTCTTGGTGTGGCCACCAGCACATTGCTTTTCTCCATGCAAGCCTCATCCTTTGCAGATCTTGGTCCTTGTTGGAGTCTTCCCTCTCCTGGTCCCATTGTGTCTGTCAATCCAGGTGACAGTCTGTGGCAAGGTCTGTCCTGCCCACGCAGCATGTGGGGGCTGCTCCCCCAAGATGGGTCATTAGTAGCTCTTCATTAGCAGTTGACTGGGTGAGGAAAGCCTGTGGGGAGGCCAGAGGCAATTCCTGCTCCAGGCACCTACTGTTTTGTGCCTGCTCTGTCCATATCTCAGATTTGAGATGTTAGTCAGTCCTAGTGCATGTTCTGGTTGGAAATGACATGTGCTATAATTCCTGTAGCAAAAAATATACTTGTGAATGTGTTCCTTGGAAAAAAGCAGTGAGTTCAGATGAAGGCTTTCAAAAATCCTTCCTCACTATTTGTACAATGGCTTCTATTTATGTGAAAGTACAGCTTCTGTGAGCACCCTAAATTTGAGATGAGTTTGGTGAAAGGTTTTTCCAGCAGAGAGATGAATTTTTGATAGTCAAAACACTTTGTTTTGGATCTGTGAAGCAGTTTTAAATTAGGTTTTTGTCCAGATTTCCCTGGAACTAATCCTTTCTCTTGGATATGGCATAGTTTAGAGAAACACTTGGATGCTTTGATACAGAAACAGTGTTTTTCAGTTGGGAACAGCCTGAGGCCCTTTTGGGAAGGGAAGTGTACTCAGTCAGCAGTCAAAGATTAACACAGCTCTGCCTGCATCTTTCTTGGGTGCCAACTGCTCACTGCCTTCCAATTCCACAGCAGTGGTCGTCTAGGCAAGGAGAAGAAACCACATGAAACAACCCACTGCAGAGTGTGAGGAACTACTGAAAGCCAAGGGAATTGGCCCCAGTTTCCCCAGTGTGATCCTTGCCCAGCTGCAGAGGTGCTGGGTGGCCCCTCATGGCCCCAGTCAGTCTGACTGTACCTTAAATTTCGATGCACTGTGATTGAACTTGATAGAAGTCAAACCAGGAGATGTTTTGATGTAACACCTTCCTATGAAAAGGAATCCCTTTCTATTTTTAGTGTGCAACAGTGCTATCACAAGCTGCTTCATGATGCTTTTGTTGTGGGAGATCCACTGGGCAAATATACTTCAAAACAGTTTGTTTTATCCTCTGTGCCACAAGCAGGTGTTAGTCTTGGTGTGCAGGAGAGCAAAGAGAACTCTTAGGGGGGAAAGCAGGAGCCTGTTGGTCTATCAGTGTCCTTGCCAGGCTGGCAGTGGATTGTTTTCTGGGCTGTGGGAGTGGGGTGGGTGTGAGTCAGCCTTGCCCTTGTCATTCCCTCCCTTCCGAGGCCCTGCTCACTCATCTTTCTGAGCACAGGATGTGGCTGGCTTTATTTGGAATGTTACAAGCATCCCTGTCTGAGTTAATTGACCAAGACAAATTTTGTTAAAAAACCTTGACATTAATAATGAGAAATAAGAGCTGGGAGGTAAAACACACTCTCTCTAGACATGCATTAGCAGTACCCCCACCCGTCCAGACTCCTCCTGAGCTACTGTGGCAGAGAGCTTAGGTCAGTTAGTTTTAAAATTAACTTCTAGTCCTCAAGGCAGCCTTTAAATAGAGTATTTGAGCTGTGACTATCACTAGTCTCCTTAGGCTGTGTAAGGGAGGGGTGGAAGAGCATAGACCCAGAGAAATCCATAACTGCTGGTGACTGGCCTGATGACTGATCCTGGGCAGACCCTTCATCTCAAAGCCCCAGGCCCTGCAAGCTGAGCAGGGATATGGTGCACTAGTTAGCACCAGAAGTGGGAATACTCCTCTCCTCCAAGGGACAGTCCCCACATGCTGTTAGGCTGCCCTTTGCAGTCCTGATCCATCAAGGTCTTGCTGTGATAATGTGATCCAAATGGATGTTGTTCCTGCTCCCCTCACCATGGGCTGTTGGTGTGCTGATGTAGCTGTGCAGAAAGCTTGGCCTTGTATGTGTGTGAAGGGACCAACTGATCCTGCTTTGGGTACCAAACCTGCCCTGAGAAGCTGCAGCAGTCCACCTGTAAGGTGCAGAGCTGTTCCCTTGTCTTGGAGCAGTGGGTTAAACCCAGGAGATACACATATTCCTTGCCTGAGATAATTTTAAGGGGAAAAAATTGCTCAGGTGTAGAGAGGGGAAAAAAAAAAGCCTGAGACACCCAGCATGCCTGGTAAACAAGGTGAGGCTCCTGAAAAAAACACCTGCTTTGTGCCTGGTGCAGTGATGTGACAGTGTAGGCTGCAGTGACCCAGTCTGTCTCGTGTCACAGCATGGCAGTGTTCAGCTGCCTCTTTGTGGGCAGGAGTCTGTAACAGGACTCTGACTGCAGTGCTCGAATCACATCCCTTCTTCAGGGAAATGTATTTGTCCCTGTTCCCTGCTTCCAGACCCAGATAGGAATTTGTGATGAAAAGATACTCCTGAGGCTATCAGGACAGCAGCAAAAGGAACATCTTCATTTGTTTCTGGAAACAGGCAGGAGCTCGACGCTCTGGTGGCTCCTGCCCAAAGTCATGGAGCTGTCCTGGCCTCTCCTGCCCTCCCCTAGTGACATGGGCCTTGCAGGTGATCCATCAGCCCATGTCTTTCCCGAAGTGGCAGGACTGCAGCCACACATCTGATCGATACCACCCAACCTTGACATGGAATCAGTCACTCGTGGCCAGCTCATTACTGCTGGCTAACCGTTTGCCTGCAGCAGCCCCTTAATAGCCTTGCCTGGCTCTGCCGAGTCACAACAGGAGTGTTTAGCAGTCTTATTTACATGCAGCATTTCACCAGTCCTTCCTTCCCCTGTTCACAGCTTGCCATCTGCTCCAGAGCCTCGGAGGAGATGGAGGTTGTGGAGCGGGGACAGGAGCATCGTGCCTGTGTGTTGTCTCTATGGTGACTGAGTGCCCTTCCCCGTGGTGGCTGGTCCCAGGCCTGCCCATTTTAGGCCTTCTCTGCTAAAAACCTTCCTCCCTCCAGAAGATTTTGGCATTGCACTTGGATTTTATTCTGGCTTTGAAGCTGGTTTTAGTTACAGCTATTTTAATCCACTGTTTTTCAGTTTTCTTGTCTCTCCGTTTGCACTCTCCAAGAGGTAGGGAAGGCTCAGGATGTTCTTCCTAGAGAGCAGCTTTAAAATGGCAATTTATTATTTATAAATTGGGGGATGGATGAGGTCTGGAAGTGGAGTTCCTGGGAGTCTATTAGCTGGGCAGGTTTGTGCCCTGTGTCATTGCAAAGATGCTTTCCCTTATATCAGCAGCAAAGTCTTAGACTTGACTCCTGACCTTGGTCATGAGCCATTAATGATCTCTGAAGGAAGAAATGCACTGACACATGCACTTTGAGGGATATTTGGTACATCTGCTAGCATGCCATTGATTTCCATGAGCAAAGTCACGAGTACAGATTTTTTTTAAATAGCTTTTACTTAAACTGGAGTCTGAGTTTCAGCCTTGGCCTCTAATTTTCATGAGAAGAAATAATTTCACCCTGGAGAGTGAGGATGCAGATGATGGCAAGATATGATGTGTGTGTGCAGGCAGCAGGGTGGGAGAAGAAGCTGACCTGGGAGGGGAAGGCAGCCAGAACTGAGTGGTGGGGAATGGGAAAAGGTGCTGGTGGCATTTGAGACAAGTGCCGTTGGTTATGTGGTGCTATCAGGGACCTCTCCTCTTCTTCCTCCTCATACAGACTCCTACAAGGCAGTATCACAGGCTGAGGCAGCTGTGGCAGAGCCCCCAGGCAGAGCAGTATTTGTGCTTTGCTGGCTGTTATGGTAGTTGTGACCCTTGTTTGTGGCATGGGACCCCCATGCTCTGTCTCTGCAGTGGCACAGAACTGAGGTGCAGCCCTGCCCTCAAACTCCTGACACAAGCAGAGGACTGATGTATGTGCCATCCCTGCCAAATAAAGTTGATGTTTTTGTGAATCTTAACTAGTTCCCTAAATTACTTCAAGTGATTATCCTGTTTCTTTCCTGATTAGGGAAAAATCTTTAAATACATGGAGAGTGAGACTATTCTTAGAACATTTGGGGAGGAACCAGCAGTGCTGTAGAATGAGTTGTGTTAAAGGTATCTTTATTCTGGTGAGAAAAATGGGAACACTTGCTCCAGGAAGCTTATGGGCAAGGAATGTTTTCTAATCTTGTGTCTAGAACCTCTCTCTTAGGGACTCAGTTTATTTTCAGTGGTGAGAAAGAAATGGGTGGTTTCATTTCCTCCTTTCAGTGTGTTACGGTTTAACCCCATCCAGCAAGCAATCAGTGCAAGTGATGCTTTGAGTACTGAGGTGCCCTGTCCACTGTGTTGGATGTTGGGATGGGAGAGGCCCTTTGCCCATATATTGAGCTTGGTGGGGATTGGAAATTGGAGAGAGGTGGCAGCTCAATGTTTTCCTTCTTGTCATGGTCTGTGCTCAAGCAGCTGAACCTCCATGAAGGCTCAAGAGCAATTTGTCCCTGATGGTGTGGGATGGCCCTTGCCATCAGCACATCTGCACTGCACTCTGTGTGCACACCATGGACATGAGGTACCTGGCTCAGTGAGGTTTTCATGCCCATGCCTTTCCATGTGGAGGTAGATACAGTGTCCTTGGGAAATCTGGGTCTCTTGGCATGTCTGACAGAATACTGCCAACCTCCTGGGCTAGGGCTGAACCTTACTGCTTGTCTTGTACAAAGACAGAGTGTGTGCTCAGCCAGTGCTCTCTGCAGACCCTGTGGAGTTATTAGTGCTCCCACCAAGGGAGAGGCTGTGGTGTGAAGCTGCACCGTGTTAGCTCACAGGATTACAGAGAGGATTATGGAGGGAGAGACTCTGAATGCTGAAATCACAGGAGCACTTCAGTCAGCATTTGTGTTTCCTGCCAGGGCAGTCGTTGAGGTATGAGGCACAGTCACAGCAGATTGGGCTCAGCACAGCACTCTACACCTGCCTTGCTTCTCTCCTGCTACTTGTCTGCTCTGCCCTGAAGGACTCTGTCCTCACAGCAGTTGCTAATGAAGGAGAGTTTTGTGTTTCAGGGTAAGATTTGTAGGCCTCTGCTTCCCCTCTTGATTTCTAGAGCTGAATATATGGTTTCACAGGCAAGGGCTTCTGCTAGCTTCTCTTGTGTACAAATGTAGCTCCAGAGGCTAGGAGGACAAAGACAGCCTGCAATGGCTTTGCAAACCAACTTCTATGCAGCAAAGACCTTCTGCAACGCAACCAAAGTTATTTATCGTGTTTTTCCAAAACATTCACCCCCTCCAAGGTGGAATTGGACTGCAGATTAATTTTCTTTTATGTGGAAAAAGTTGAAGCTTCTCAGTGGGATGGAATAAAAATAGATCATCTTGACTTGTTGCATCTTGCACAACTTCCTGGATTTTGTTCCCCTTGGAAAGGTTGTTGGGAAAATAAAACACTTCTCCTTGGCTGGCATGAAGATGGGAGGGCTGGGCTGGGTGAAGAGAAGGCTAACAAATCTCCTGCTTCCCAGGATGCCAGCTGAAGGTTGGCATGTTCTGGGAATGCCAACAACCTGGATGGTGGGCAGGCAATGGGTGAAGGAGGTGGGCATATACTTATTTGTTTTTAATTCCAGAGTCAGAGGTGGAACAGCCAAGTTGTCCAGCTTCTATTCTCTGTGGTCACAGTAACTGGGATGGTACATCCTACCTGCAGGCTGGGCATGAGTGGGAATACACCAGCACAGATAACATGGCTCTGGGATAATAGTGCTCCTTCTCTGACTAAGGCTGGGAAGGTCTGTGGCAGTCCTGATAGCTCTGGGTGATATATGACATCAAGGTCTGAGCAGCTGTCTAGTCCATCTCCTCCTCAGCCAGACCTCAGCCCTCTCTGCTGCAGTAATCCAGATGCAATCAATCTGGCACTTTCAATTATTTATGAATCATTGATGGATTTTTTTGAAGTCTGAAGTTGTAGCTTTCATGGAATTTGGTTTGATTAGCTGGAAAGTCAATATTTTCACTGCGCCGTGGCTGAGCAGCATTAATTCCAGCCCAGGCAGCAGCAATAACAGCTCTGCAGTGCTAATGGCTCTGCCTGCAACGGCTGCTGGTTAGGTAGGCTGGGATGAGCTTGGAGCATGTGGAGGAACCTTTGGGAGAGGTGATAATAAAGCAGTACAGCTCATGGTGAAAATTGGCAGAGGCAGGTAAAGAAAAGGCCTATAGCAATGTTTGGGAGTCTGCAAGGTGAGGTGTCGAGGCTGCCTTTCTTCATAAGCCATCTCTTCCAGCACATCCAAACAAGGTGGATTGCTCTGTACCACAGCTCCCATTAACTTGTCTGAAAAGAATAAGGCACCTTCAGCAGAGTGAATCAGAACCTTCTGGGACCAGACCTTTATTCTCTTTAGCTGATGCAAATAGGAATTTGATAGGTGAGCCAAGTTATCCTTGTCTTTACAGATGAGGAAGTGAAGCCATAGGGGAATTGTATGAGCTCAGCAGAGGCACAAACACCATCTCTTTCTGTCACTTCATGCCACAATTGTCATTGCTTGCATGGGAAAGCCCACCTCTGCCTTTCATGTGTGCAATACCTGTCCTGTTCCAAATAAACTGTCCCAGTCCTGTTCCAAAGGAACAAATAACTCCCATGCTAATTGGATATGGCTGAACAGGCTGGCTGAGAATTCATAAGCTCTCCACCATCAGTGTGGGCTGCAGACAGAGCTTCCTGTGCTCTGAGGGTGTATATCTGAGATCTTTGAGTCATGCATGACAGTGAATGTGTCTGCATCTGTCAGGGTCTGGATATTTCAGTGTCATCCCAGGGGTTAAGTGCCTCCAGTAGCAAGTCATGTTCTAGGGTGTTTCCTATAAATCCATATGTCATGGTGGATTTCTGTCAGACCAGGTAGCCCAAAGAAACCTTGCTGTTCACAGCAGGATATGTTTCTGATAACCTGTGCTCCCTGGGCAGTGACAGCTCAGCGGGGACTGAGGAGGTTCTGCTGTGTATGGATGATCCCAGTCCTTGGTGGTGCTCTGCAGTGATCCATGAACCCAGGACTCCATCCTGGGAGCAGCCTTAGCTCTGCAGCTGAGGCTATAGGGACATGAGGGCCAAGGCCTTGAGTCAGATTTCTCCTGGATCTCTGGATCAGGAGCTGGGGACAGGGACCAGCCTCGTGCATGTAGCAATGGGATTACACAGCTCTCAGGGGTGCAGAGCACAGTTTGGATAGAGCCTCTTACACGCTGCAGGGCTGTCAGATTGCTGTGGTCTAGCTGAGAGGTGGTAAAAGGCATGAATAACTGTGGCTGTGCAGCTGCTCTCGGGCTGGGCTGGGCTGACAGCTTGGCGTGAACAGTGTGGATCACAGGTGCTCTGACACAGTAGCTTAGCAGCAGCAAGGGATGCAAGGAAGGGAAGAGCTGAACTGACTGTGCCAGTGGCACACTGACCCCTGGCTTCCAGTGCTCAGGGCCACTTCTGAGGTGAATTCACAGAGCCTGTATCTTCTACTCAGCTCCCAGCTGACCTTGTCCAAATCCTAGGGCACCCTTGTGGCACTGGTGTCTGTGTGAGTGCCAGAAGTGATGACAATCGTGCTGTAAATTTCACATGTTTTTTTGGCAGTGTTTATGATGCCCAAGGTCCTCTGAAGGAGACAATGCAACTGCAGGTTGTGGAGCCTCACCTGGCTGCTCCAAGGTTGTCAGATGCTGTGAGCTCTTTAGTTTGGAGGAGTGTGTACAGATGTGCATGCATAGCCCATCCTCCAGGAGAGAAACTGCAGTGAGTACTGGGGAGAGAGATGGCAGATCCTCATGGATTTGTGCTGATCATAGACGTGCTAATGCCTTGTTCTTACAGCTTGATCTTGCTCCTGTCTTTTGTGGTGGCTCATAAATACAAGCCAGTTCATCCACTTTGCCTTTTTCTGTGACCTTTCTTTAAATTTGGTCAAGCTCCTGATGCATGGATTGTCTTGCCCCTCACCATGATGAGACCTGCCCTGGCATGACCCCAAGTCTCACTATAATTTTTGCTACAACACTTTATTTCAGACTTTGTACTGAAGGGATAAGACTGCATTCAATCATGCTCCACAGGGTGCTAAAAGCCCATGGTCTGGGTGATGCTCTGTGTAATCTGCCTTGTCAATATCCATCACTCACATGCACACCCCCAAAGAGGGTTTTGCCAGCTGACTGGGCACTTCTGAACCTGAAGTGTGATGCTGACTTCCCTTCTGTGATTCTCCTGCTTTCGTTTCGAGTGTTTGCTTCCCATTCTGGGTTCTTGGAGCACATAGCAAAACTGTGCCCCTGGGAGATGCACACACAGGGAGTGTGGTACCAGGATTCCCCCATTACATGTGAGGGAAGTGTCTGTACTAAGGCAGCTGTGGACAGCAATGCCATCCCATCCTCCTCCATAGCTGTTGGACTGTGTTCCCATTAGTCACCTCCATAGGAGCCAGATCAATCCACTGCTGCTTCGCAGTCTTCCCTGCAATTGGCTGCCAAAGGAAAAGAAATTTCACTCATTTGGAAACTGCTTTCTTATTCTGGCAGTGAATGAACCTACCTGGCACATCAGAGTTCCCAGGGCTGCAAGGGCCAGTTTTCCACCAGCTCACACCGAGATAAACCAAATATGTGGTCAAAGGGGAAAGCACAAGGATCACATGGAGAATGACTGCAAGTGTCTCTTCCCTGCAGGCTGAAAATGTAGCTCACCACAGAGGCTTGGCCAAGGTTTTCCATAAAAAGAGCCATGTCTGGAGACACTGGCTCATTTTTGCAGGGCATTTGTGCTTTGCTTGTTTCCAGTGGCAAATTCAAATGGAGATGAGAAGTTCTTGTCTTGCAGAGACTACAGGTTAAAATGGTGTGAGTTCTCACAGGGGAAGAGGAAGGTCATTTGACAGCAGAATTGGACCCAGCTGGTTATGGGGAGGGCTTGAGCAGGCAGCTGGGGCAAGTTTCTGAAACATGTATGGTATGCACAGCAGTCATATCTAGCATGTGCTTGGCTGTCATCATTAGCATGATGTGCTGCTGGCCCAGGAATGCCTGCCCTGCTTTCACAAGAGGCAGTGCATGTGCCAGTTGCAACGAGGTGACAGTGATGCAGTAGATAAAGAGCAGCCTGGGAGTGGGAATTCATGTTTTCTGATCCTGTTCAGGGCCTTTGAGCTTGATACTGAGTCTGTTTGCAAGCTGCTTGGGAAGGCATCCCTAAGTAATGCCTGCCTAATGCAACATGCTGCTAGTGTGTCTTGAACCCTACACACTACTGTCATAGGGTTAAGAGCAAGAGGCCATAGGTTCTTGCAGCATCAGTAGCCTTTGACGTGCAAGAGCAGTGAAGCAAGTCCCTGAAAATGTGTTCTTTCTGTTTGGACACTTGTTCTTGGACAGCTGATTATTCCTGCCAGAGAGAGAAACCTGGCCCTTGTAGCTGCCTGGGAAAAAGAGAGGATGATTTCTCGAGATACCAACATCTTCTAATCCTGTCTTCTAAAAGAACCTGCAGTTCTTCCCACCTTTATGCTACCTGTGAATTTAATAAGTTTCCTTTTTGCTCCTTTATCCAGGTCAGTAATGAAAGCTCTGAAGAGGGCTGTGACAGGCTGCTACAAAATCCTGTTTGTGGACATCTTCCTCCTTTGTAGCAGAGGTGGCTGCTGATATCTGCCCTCTACATATGGCTCTCTGAGCAGCTTTATACCTGCTCTGTTGCCATTTTTCTTAAGCCCACTTTCCCCTTGCTTATGGGAATGGCAGGCTGGACACTGGCAAGAGCCTTACTGGAGCAGAGGTGTCTGACAGGTAGTGCTCTGCCAAAAGCCTGTTAGGCTGTTAGAGCAGGGAGATAGATTGGCTTGATGTGATTTGCTCTTGACAAATCCATATTGGCTGCAACTCATCTCCTTGTTATCTCATTGATTTTTGGAGGGCTTGGAATTGGGTCTTTGGGGAAACAGGGCAGTGTGTGAAGGTATGAGAGCTTCCTATCTGCAGTATGTATGTGGTGGTGTTGACCACTGCCCCTGAAGCCTCTTTCCTGGACCCCAAAAGACTTGTGGCTCCTCAGCACCCCAGTGGCAATGGGGTGGGTGGTTGTCTGTGTCCCCTCGGTGGTGTTTTGTCACACCCTAGTGGCTTGATGGCACAGTGGCCATGGACGTGGTGCAGCCTTCCAGGGACTTGCTTTTCACTCTTCCTTTGGAAGAATGGTCTGGGCTTCAGTCCCTCCTTGCTCACCACATGCCTGGTTGTCTCCTTGCAGCACTGACAGCGTTCAACCCCACATCATCCCACCTGCAGCAGCCCTTGTGGTGCTGACCAGCTGCACTGGGTGGAGGGTGAGCTTGTTTGTGCTGCTGTGGCAGCAATTCCTTTCTCCTGTGTTAAAAAGGATGATGTTTCATTTTCCCCTCTCTAATGAAGAGGCTTGGCTACAGAAAGGCAGGATGAGATGTGATTTTCTTAGTCTCTTTCCTCTGAGCTCCCATCAAAGACATTACAGTGCCAGAAAGTGACTCATGACAATGCCAGCAAAAATGGCACCATCAGTTGGGGCATCCACAGCCTCCCTGGGCAACCTGTGCCAATGTCTCACCACCCTCACAGGGAGAACTTCTTCCTAAGATCTAATCTAAATCTCCCCTCTTTGAGTTTATCCCCATTACTCCTTTTCCTATAACTACAGTTCCTAACAAAATATTTCCACGTAGGTAGTGCTGGTGGTTCAGTTTCCCCCAGAGCTGGCTGAGGTGTCCCAGTAGACTTGCTCTGCAATGGTGCTCAGAAGAAACAGCAGCAGCTGCAGGGTCATTGAAGCTTCTGTGGATGCTCAGTTCCTGGACTTACTCTGCTGACACCCTCTTGGGTTTCCTCTCTTTCCTAGCCACTGGAGAGTGGGCAGAAATTCTGCAGCTACCAGGCACCAGGGGAGGAAAGCACTGGAATACTTAAAAAGCAACGTTTGCCACCCCAGATCTAGCAGTGCATTGCTCTTTCCAGTCGCGTTCCCTGCCACTGGCGCGTCCCCTGCCACTGGCCCCCTCACCACCTGCTGCACTTTGTGAGTTTTCCTTTATCAGTTGCTTTTCATTTTCACTTGAGCTGGCTGTGAGAGCTGAAGTAGAAGTTCAGATTAAGTTGCAGCTGAGATGTGCTTTGCTGGGGATTATGGAGCTGACTGTATGTGTAGCTGCCAGGTAGGGCAGGAGGAACACAGCTTTTTAGCAGGCTGTGAGCAGACAGAAGCCTCTGCTTTCCAGGGCTGAAAATGGTGCTCCCAGGCTCCAGTCTGCACTGGTGTAACCAATACCACTTCCTTTATGGAATTAGTTGATCCAGTCTAAATAGGACAACTGGGCTGTGCTGACCACCTTGGTGAGCTGGAGCTTCTGGGCTAGGCCAGAGAGCTGTCAGCACTGATGGGAGCTCAGGCAGCACACAAAGAAGAGCCAAATCTCCTCCTATTCATGAGTTTTGCTCTGATGCAGGCCCTAGGTGTAGTAGAGAGAAAAAAAAAATGAAGCTTTGAAATATATCTCAGCTTTTTTAATTGTTTGGGCAAGCTCAATTTCTGTAATTGCTTCCTCCAGGAAGCTCCTGGGCTGTGCCTGTCGAGGAGATGCATCACCTGAGGATTAAAATGCAATTGCTGTGAGTTGGGAGGCAGAACTGGCCAGGGCCAGCAGCTGCCATGGAGGAAGGGCTCAGGCACTAGCAAATGGACATGTAAGGCTGGTCTGAATACACCAACTCTGTACCGAGTTAAAGTAACCCACACCAAGTAGCTGTTTCTTTCAAAATGTTAAAAATATCCCAGTGTCTCCATAAATCCAAGAGATGCAACTGCAGTTGCCTAGCACAAGTGTGGATGACTGTCCTCCCTCAGAGCCCTGGTGGGAGCTGCAGCCGTGCTGAGTTGATATTTTAATGACCCTTGCAGAGTAATTGCTTGAGTCTTTAGTTTGGCAGCTGGGCTGACCCAGCTGGGATGTAAAAAAGTGGTTCAGGGTTCTCTGCTCCTTCTGGTGGCTGAGGGTGATGAACTGTCCTCATTCATTGCTCTCATGGGGGCAGAAGGTCCAGTCCATGATATTGAATGGGATTGACACTACATATTTTGAGCAGACTGCCCCCCAGAAGAGCAAGAGCCTCCTCCATCCCAGGGTGGAAGGGTTGGGGTAGAAAGCATCCCCCTTTCTCCATCTCAGGAGCTCCAGCACTGGGGTTATCTTGTCACTGCTGTTTAACAGAGGGCACAGCAATGTTGCACCTTCACTCTGCCCTCCATGTACATCTTGCCATCAGCCTGTTGCCAGGTGCCACTGGCACCCTCACCCTCTGAGCCCTGGCTGATGGAAGCCTGATTGCCATCCTGCCACCTCCAGGTCTTTCTTTCCCTGCTGCTCTCATTTCCCTGAGTTTCTCCAGGAGAAATTCAACAAGGAAGCCTGCTGCTGCTGGATGGGCTGCCCTTTTCAGAGCTGTAATCTCCCACCTCACCTGTTCTGAGCTCCCAGTGTCACAGGCACAGCCTTGCCACACACGCTCCAGGATCGGATGCACACAGCGCACAGCTTAGCAGCAGCCAAGGTGATCTCTAAAAGCATCTGTGTGTTGTTGAGATAGCGCTTATCTGTTGGGAGGGAGTGAAGGAGTGAGCAGGCCTGACCTCCTGAGCACAAATGAGACTAAAACCTCATGCCTGAGTCTCTCAGATGATCTATCAGATCTCCCTCTACCTACAGAAACATGAAAAAATCAGCAAATACGATAGCAAGGTGCTAGAAGATGCTTGGTGGAAAGATGACTGTGCTAACGCAGAGCGGTGAGAGGGTAGCATGGTCCTTGCAGCGATGAAGGATGCTATAAATTGGGTCCTGTGTGATGATGAGCCACTGTGGCAACATATGGCAGCCAGTGTGGGTTGTAAAGTCTGAGCCCCTCGGCAGGTGCCTACTGCCACCCGAAATGGCTCAGAGCCATCTGCTGTGACTACCCCTCCTCCCACCTCCTGCTGCAGGCATGGCCTGTGTTTCCTGCCTGGAGCTTCGCAGAGCAGCCGCATCCTTCTCTTGGAAGAGTCTGGAAAGCTGGAAACCCAAATGTTTCCTGTAAACCTTCCTATCCAACAGCATGTCCATGTGTTGGAGGTGTTACAGATGCTTCCTGCCCTCCTCAGCTGTTTGCTCCCTCTTGAAAGGGGTCAGAGTGCTGCAAGAGCAGCAGTTCCTAGAGTTTATGTCCAGGCTGAAATTCCTAAAAGAAGGGACAACAGTGAAGGTTTGTTTAAAATTCCCTTCCATCTAATCTCCACAGATGCTAGTGAGATAACAACATTTTTTGCGGGGTTACTCAGCAACGAAAAAATATTTGGGTCAAGTTGAGCTGTTTACATTCGTCTTGGTTGATCCATCTTGTAGGGAATGAAACAAGTTTCTTGTTAAGTTTCCCCTCTTCATTTTATTTTTATCTCGGGGCTTTGTATAAAAAGTGTTCCATGTGAATCATGGATATTATGATTCCAGTCATGATGGAGGCCTTGTGACATCTCTGCTGTGGTGGTGGTACACGAGGGATGAGTAAGCTGCGTTCAGTGCAGTGAGACCAGCCTGGTGTCTGTCTCCTGTGCTTCCTTGGCCTGCTGGTTTTGAAGGGAGAGGCCCCAGTTTGTGAACTGGTGATGGTAATCGGAGTACACTTAAACTTCTTTCTTCTAATGAGGTGCCCCAGGGTTTTGTACATGATTCTTCAGTCTGTCTGTGAAAATCCTCTCAAGGGATCAGACCTGTTCTTTACGCTCGTATTACGTTTTCATGGACTCTTCAGTTTCTGATGCAAAATGTAGGTGCAGTCTTTCCAAAGTCAGTTTCTGCTTTCTGTGTGATCACAAAGTCCTGATAAAGAGGCTTACTGAAAGTTGATTGTGCTGGCCCTGTGGAAGGCTTAGTTGCCTGTAGAGATTCATCCATCCTGAAAAGCACTATTTGATTGAAGATTGTCCCATAGCATTAGAGGAATATCCTATGCCTATCCCAATGTATTGGCCTCTCTGATTTGTGTTCTGCATCCTGGGGCCCTGCTGGTCTCATTGAAAGAAAATGATGGAGGCTAGAAAGCTAGAAACAATCATCCACAGCTGAAGGAGACCATCCTGTGTGTGAGCCCTCTGTGCCCACAGCTGGGGAAGCTGTCTGTCTCCCTCTGGGCTTCCTTGGAAGCGCTGCCGTTGAAGAGGATGGAGAAAAAACCCTGAAGGAATGGACTGGAGACAGATCATAGAATCAGCTGGGTTGGAAAAGACCTCCAAGATCATCGAGTCCAACCCTACCGTGGTTACTGGACCATGGCACTAAGTGCCACATCCAGTCTCAGCTTAAAAACCTCCAGGGATGGTGAATCCACCACACCTCCCTGGGCAGCACATTCCAATGCCTGAGCACTCTCTCCATAAAAAATATCTTCTTGATATCCAACCTAACCCTCCCTTGGCAGAGCTTGAGTCTGTGCCCTCTTGTCCTGCTGCTGGTTGCCTGGGAGAAGAGACCAACCCCCACCTGACTCCAACCTCCTGTCAGGGAGTTGTAGAGGGTGAGAAGGTCTCCCCTGAGCCTCCTCTTCTCCAGGCTGAACACCCCCAGCTCCCTCAGCCTCTCCTCATGGCACTTGTGCTCCAGTCCCTTCACCAGCCTCGTTGCTCTTCTCTGGACCTGCTCCAGCCCCTCAATGTCCCTCCTGAGCTGAGGGACTGATGATGCTGCAGCAGCTCCAAGGAAGTATCAGGCCTGGCTGAATAATCTGAAAGCCTTCTCTGTCATTAAAGTCAAGGATGTTTTTCTGGCACCCATGGGCCTGCCCCGTGCACAGAGCTCCTGGTGCTGCCACAGGGCTCTGGTAAAGTGTGGATAGCTGCTCCCAGGCATACCTGAGGCTGCCAGGGGAGTGTGGTGCATGCACGTGAATGGAAAGTAGGTCATCAGTGGGGAGCAGGTCTTTGTGGGCATTAATGTGTGTGTGTGTGTGTTTGGCAAACTCAGGAATTAAAAAAAAAACCAACCCACCAAAACCGTGTTTTATCCTCTCCTTCCCAGTGTGTGCTGTGAAGGGAAGAAGAAGGGGGTCAGCAGGGACAGATCCTTCTCTGGAGTAAATCTTTGTGGCTCCATTGATTTAGTTGGCACTTCACTGATTAATACCTGTTGAGAATCCAGGCTGGAGTGTTTTGTATGCTTGTAAATAATTGAATGCCCTGTGAATACAATGATGTAAGGGAGGATGGGAATAAAGCAGAGACTCCGAGAAATTTTAGGGTTTCTGCAACAAGGCTTTTATGTGGAAACACATTGGCATCTTGGCTGCAAGGCACTGTGGTCGAGCGTGAGGGTTTTTTCATCGTAATTAGAAGGACTAGAGCTGGAGAGCTGTTGAAACTGCGAAAAATGGCAAGCACATCTCGGATGGGGAGAGGGAGGCTGCTGCCAGCTGTTTCCCCCTCCCGCTGCCTGACTAGGTTTGATAAATATGCATTATTTTTTAATGCTAAAAATGAGTCCTAGTTCTGGCAAGGTGCTAAGTTGACAAACCTGGAGATTAAAGCCCTTGTTATCCGGGGTGAAGCAGCAATAGCATAAGCTTTCCCTGTGTGCCGAGGGAGCCAGTTAATGTGCTGCTGCTTCAGTGGAGGCCAAGAGATGTGACTTGTGGTGATGGTGTTTTGTGGAGTGGGCTGCAGGCTCCTTTGTCACGCTGGCTGTCAAATCCCTGCCCATAAAAAATGGCTTTTGATGGCTGGAGTTGGTGGGAGCTGATGTTGACCTGTCCCTTCCCACTGTTCTGGGAGCAGTTCCCAAATTCATACCTCTCCTGTTTGCCCCTGCCTAACATGGCTGTGACAGCTCCAGCCCCTGCTCGCAGGGAGATGTGAGGTTAGGAAATCAATTGATGTGTTTAAACCCATCTGGATTTGTGATTTAGGGACAAGACAAGAGCCAAGACAGTGGCCCGTGAGCTGATGGCTGCCCTCTCCAGGCAGGCGCTCCGGGGAGCCTGGATGGAAGGCTGCTGATATGTGGATGCAAGCTTCAAAGCCTGGAGGCTTCCCAGGAGCTCCTCTGGGAGGAGATGAAGCTGTGAGGTCTGGAACCAGGCCTGCAGATCATGGATGAGATTCCTGTGCTGTGCGTGATCCGGTCACCCGGCAGAGAGGGGCTGTGTCACAAACCGGGAAGAGTAAAACGCAGATGTTGGGAGAGAGTTACTCTTCTTCCTAAAGATTCATGCCTGAGTTTGGGAAAGGTTCAGGTTTGGTTAGAGCCTGTGGGCTGGCCTATTGCCTGTCACAGGGTAGAAATTAATGTGGCTAATTTCTCGTCCCCCTCCTGAGCCGTGGAGGCAGGAGCTGGCTCAGCCTGCTTGCTGTTCTCTGCCTCCCTCCACTCAGCCTGTGCTTAGTGTCTTGTGGAGGCTTTGTAATCTTCTTTTCTTTTCTTTGTTGCTGTCTTTGTCTTGAAGTCAGAATGAGGAGCTTGTGCTGGGTGTGGGGCACCTGTCGCTGCTATTACATCGCTCTCCATTTCTTGGACAATGGGCATAGCTTAACACTCTAAGCCTTTTTTTTTATCCAGGGCTTGGACTTTTCTTGCTGTAGTATTTATCAGTTAGCTATTCACTACACTGCAAATCCCTTTCTGCTGCAAGATCTTTGCTCTGCCAGTGTCTGGGTCAGGGCAGCCTGCTCAGAGCTGCAGTCTGTGGTTGGCCCCCAGCCCTTGCCCAGGTGGGAATGGAGTAGCACAGAGTATTGAAGTCAAGATTAAGATGTGTTGGGTGACAGATACCTCCTGAAATCACATGGATGGGTGCTCTTAGGACAGTGGCACAGTGTGAGATGGCAGGAGCAGGAGGGATGGTGCTCTGAGGGCAGATTGCAGAGCCCTCTGAGATCCCAGGTGTGGCACACAGTACTGCTGGGGGTCGGGGGCCTGTGTTTTGAGGTGAGATGACACTTTGCACTGCTCCCTGTCACAAGGGTGGCTATGGAGAATGCTGTGTTAAACCAGCACTCCTGTCCCAGGGAGACAAGTGGTAGGAGGGTAGGGTGTAGGGGACTGCAGAGGTGGTCTGACCTGGAGCTTGGGTGAACACTCAATGCAGGAGGAAAACTAGAACCTGGAGCGAAATGTCAAACAGCAATTGTTAGAGAACAAGATGCTGGGAAAAATTCAACCATCGTCCCACAAGCTCATTCCAAAACACGTAATAAGGGTTACCCAGACAACCTTAATACCTCCAGCAACATGACCTTGAGAACCACCTAGAGAGCAAGGAATTTGCAGTCAGTCTCAGCTGCTGCCCATGAGTGTTGCCCACAGAGTAACCTGCTTTGCTCCTCACCTTGATTTCACTCAACTGCAGTTTCTGTCATCTGAAACTGAACTAGCATCGGGTTTGACTTAGAGACTTACTGCCCCTTGGGGGCTTCTGGTGAGCCATTGATGCAGCACTGAAATATTTATTTCATAAGCATCCACCAGGGAAACTAGATTTCCAAACAAGCCAGCCCTGTGGGGGTACTCCTGAAAGGACAGCTGAAGCAAATGTTGAGCTCCCTGAAAAGCTTTTCTAAGGGTTTTCTTATTGCACTGGGACCTAGGATGCAAAGCTTCCTCTGGAAGGCAGCAGCTAGTCCCTGGGCCAATTGCAATTTGATTTAAATATATGGAAATGAAACTGGGTAGCTAAATCACCCCCATGACATTCCTCAGACATCAAAGATCTGACTTCTTTCTAGGTACCAGAGTGAAACATGGGTGAGAATTCTATGCCTGAAACATTAGGGCATTGCTGTGGCAAGGAAGTAGAAAAATACTAAAATAGCAGTACAAGCACTGCTTTCAAGCCATCCTTTGTCACTTGCAGTTCATTTGCCTTAGGCTTGCCAGATGTCTGCCCTGCTCTGTGAGCACCCCTGGGGCACATCAGGCTTATCCAGGGGTCACTGGCCAAGGCTGGGGACTGGGAGGTAGGAGCCAAGAGCCTGGTGTTTGGACCTCCACAACCTTCTGTTTGTGGCCTGTCTTTGTGGCTTCATCAACAAGAAGCTCTTAGGAGTCCCTGGGACCAATATTATCCCCACAGGAGAGGGACAGTGTGGTGCCTCCACCCAGTTTGTTCTTACATTAAGGCATCAAGTTAAACCAGAAGTCAAACTGCAGGGGATGCTCTGGGCTGACTGATGAAAGGGCTGTGGATAGCCAGGAGGGGTCAGGGGTCTGTCCTTGTGCTCCTGTCTGTCTCCCAGGCTTTGGCAACCTGTTAGTCATGGCTTGCTTACTGCTGAGAGGTGATGAACAGGGTTAGGAGCAGTAAGAAAGCAAAGATGTTACTGAAATAGGCCCACAGTGCTCAAGCAGTGACTTTTTTTATGCCTACGTGTTGCAGGGACACTTCTAAGAGCACTATTTAAAAAAAAAAAAAAAAGTGAGATTTCTAATCTATTATTCATTCAGGAAACATCATTTCAGTGTAAAATAAAATATTTTCCTTTTCCACCTCATTCTTAATATACTCTCTTCTCTCTTTCTCTCTCCCCCGCCTTCCCTCCACCCCGCAGTGCTCCAGGGAACAGTATGTATGAAATTATTTTGTAAAATCCAATAAAAATTTTAATCAGGTCAACATCATTACAGGAAAGGAAAGTGATGGAGCTTTCCTGATGCATAAAAAAAAAAAAGCATGTAAAGAGGGGGGGAAAAAAAAAAAGCGATGTAAACATGCAGTTGTAGAAAAGAGGAGCACAGAGCTGCACACCCGGACACCATGCAGTGCCTCCTCCTCATCTCGTCTCCATGGAGCACAGTCTCACTTTCAGCCACACACATGCCAAATGCATACACACCAAATATATTCCAAAGGAGGGAGGTGCAGGCAAAAGTCTTTGGCTAGCACCCTTCAGGAGAACACCTGCCTCTGCCTGGAGGTCTTTACAGACCCTTGGGCCTCTGTGTCCCAGTGCTGTCTTTAAACTGTGGTTGGTAAAGCAGAGGCACCAGCTAGTCCTGTGGCAACTCCCTGTTTTAATCCCTGTCTCTCCAATTACCACGGAGGGGAATAAAAAGCCCTGGTAGCACACGGTCATGCTCGGAGGATTTGCATAGCACATTAAGGCTTGCTAAGATCTCCTTCCTAGCCTGACATTTACAGAAACTGCAGCTGGTGAGGCTCCTCTCCATCTTCCCTCTTCCAGATTAAACGTGAACTTCTGAGTCTGCCAGGAGGAGCACAGGGAGGGATGGGGAATGTAACTGCCTCGCTCCGACCTCGGCTCGTGTCCGAAACATGGAGCTGGGCCAAGAGATAGGAGTGATGGATGTCTGTGCAGGTCAGAACCCCTGAGGGAGAGGAGCAGACATACCAAGCCCTAAAAGTAATATGGTGTTGACTCCAAGGGATTTGCAAAAGCCTCCAGGAATGAATGCTTGGCATAACATATTGTTGCCCTTGGGTTCCTTGGGAGAGTGCAGGAGGGACTGACTACCTATCACACCCTTCCCCACCAAGGTCAAGGTGGTGGTCATGGCTGAGAATGGAGCTCTGGAGATGAGCACCATGCTCTGAGGAGCCCACCCACAGAGGGGGAAACGTAACTCCTGAGGGCAGCACAGCTACTGGCAGAGATGCCACTCTCTGCACTGGAGCTGGAGTTTCTCCTGTGGAGTTTGCTGCCCCCCTCACGGAAGCAAGACCCAATGGAGCAACCAAGGATCCTTGTGCTTTTCATTTTGTATGCTGGGACATAGCATTGTCCTGGATGACTGAGGATGGTTTTGTTACAGTATAGAGAAGCAGGGATAGGGGCTTTACCTCCTGGGGATGAGGGTGGCTTGTGTTTTCAAGCTGGGAGGCAGTTGAGGTTGAGTAGTGGTTGAGCTTACTGAGAGGGTGGTATCAGCTGGAGCAGAGCAGGGACTGGAAGGGCCATGAGATGCCCTACAAAAGATGGATGAATCCTACCCTAGGGCAGGAGGTGCCTGTGGGGACTAACCCTAGCAAGGGTAAACCACAGAGGTGAGTTCTAGTGACAGCCCTGACTTACATCAGGCTTGGAGCATGGAAGTGTTGCCAGGCTGGATGGGGCTTGGAGCAACCTGGTCTAGTGCAAGGTGTCCCTGCCCATGGCAGGGAGTGGAATGAGATTGTCTTGAAGGGCTCTTCCAACCCAAACCATTCTGCTCGTTACCTCAACTGTCCCCTCTGCATGGTGGTGTCCCAGGTGAGAAGGTGTGGCTGGGCCCGTGAGCCAGAGCTTCTACTCTTGGCTGGCAGATGGGCTAAAATAGGAATTAAAACATTCAGTGCTTTGGAAAGAAAAATAAACTCCCAGGTAGAGTGCCAACTGCAGCGGCCATTCTGGCAGAGCATCGTGGTGCTGGGGGATGGGGCAGCAGCCTCATGGTCAATGGGAACATCTGTAAGAGGAGCAGCCCACCCAGCAGTGCCCAGGCTGTGTGGCTGGAGGCAGGCAGGAGGCACTTGGGCTGGCATCTCTCCTCCTCCCTGTGATATTTCTTTGCCACCCTCTGAGTGCACACGCGTCATACGGCTCTGACGTTATTCTCCTTTGGTTGATGTGAAGGACTCAAAAATGTCCATTTTAGGGGTTTTATATTTTGGGACCCAGACTGAAAAATCTCTTCATGGTCAGTGACAAGCAGCTTATGGGAAACAGATGAACAATACTCCCAGGAATTCTTCTTATTGCTGCTTGTGTTTAAAATCTAAAGTTAGAAAGGGAAGGGGGAGAAAAAAATAAAGTTTTTTTAGGCTGAATTCCAGTTGAATGTTATGAGGCAGTCTCTGCAGCTCTCCCTGTAAGGATGCAGAGCTCAGATGGTAGAAGTGGGCATGGAAAGCTTGGCTGGATACAGATCTGATTTGGAGAGAGGCCCTGCTTCCCTGCTGGGAAGCTGCTGATCCTCTTGAAGAGTTTGGTCTTTCCTGGAGCCCAGAAAGAAACATCAAGTGCACCCAGTGGCTGGCAAGCATGGGAGTCTCTTCCTGGTGTACCCAGCCAGGCCTGGTGGCTCTTTCCAGAAGAGAACACGTCCCTTTGGACTTCCCATTGTGGAGAACTGGTTAGCTTCCAAGCAGGCTGGTGGTGACTTGTTAAGCACCCTCAGCCACCACTGGTGCCCGAAGCAGGATTGGCCTGCCTGGCTGTCACCCTTCCCAGCATTGTAGATGTGGCTGTGTAGGTCCTACAGGATCTGATCTCTACGCCCTGTGCTGCTGTCTGAGGGACTGTGCTGGTTGTGTCTGTAGGCAACAGCCATGCCTGAAGGTGGGAAGGGAGAGCTGCAGCTCCCTGTAATAGATGGCAAGAGGGACTGATGGCCCAAGTGGTAAATAAATCTTGTGGGCTGGGTGATATAACAAAGCACTTGACCTTTGCCCTGGTGGTTTATTTTGTAATCAGTGCCCAGCGATTGATTTATGGGATAATCAATCTCTCCCTCTCTCTTCTCTGGCCTTGGCGTTGCCTGCACCATGGTCCTTGCCTCTGAGTGATGACTCCAGGTTACAAACAGCATCCAGGGATAAGACTGCCTACCCCTGCCCCTTTCCTTTCCCTATGCACAGCTTGGGAGGGAGGGGACATGCTGTTTACAGCCCCATCTGCCCAATGAATGTTTATTAGGTAGCTCTCATCCCTCAGGCAGGGGCAAGTCCTCTCCGCCTTGCCAATCTGCAGCACTCCTGGCCTGACAATTGGCTTCCCAGCACCTCACTTTATAACTCCTGCAACAAATTGTCCTGAATGAAGGGCTTTCATGCCTTGTGATGGATTTCCCTCGCATAAATTGAGGCTGTGAACATCCTTGCTCTTCCCAGGGATGCTCTGCAGTGGGAAGCTGCAGTTGGATTAACCAGGATGATGCTCATCCCTGGTGTGTGTTCATAGTACATCTATGAGTCCCCAGGGCTTCAGGCACAGGCAAAGCCAAGAGCTGCTCAGTAACATGCAAGTAACTTCCTCCCTGGCTGTAATGCCCAATTTTTCATCTTTGTGGCTGTTCTCCTTTCTCTTGTACTGGCTTGTGTCTCCTCAGCACGATGCTGCCTGGCTCCTGGATGCAGCTGTGCTGTGCACAGGGGAGGCAGGTGCAGGGGAAGGACCATGAGAATGGGGGCTATGTCACCCTCTGCTGCCCAGTAAATCTGTTCTTCCTGGGCCCTGGTTCTCCTCTGCTCACTGCCTGAGAGGCTGACTCGCTGCTCTGATAGCTGCTGTGTGGCCAAGGCTGTGTGAGCGATCGATAGAGACCTTAGAGGGATCTCATAAATATGGTATTGGGAGGAAAGAACAAGTGAAGGAGCTCAGCATGCAGCGGCTCTGTGACGGGGAGCAGGTTCACCCAGTCAGCAATAGCCTGAGGAAGGCATCTGAGTGTCAATTCCAGCAGTGTGGAGCCTGTGATAAGCCAGGGAGAGACGAGCAGAGGAGGAAAGCTCTGAGTCTCACCAGGCTTTGCTGGTGTAGAGGCAGCAGGGCCAAAGCTTTAAGTTTCTGAAAAGCTCTGGGAAATGCTTCCCAATTTGGATAGCATTAAATTTGGGCTCAGATTTCCATCAGAGGCCATCCTAGCACTGCATGCTTATTTAGACCTTCACACTTCCCACCTGCCCTGAAGATACAATATCACCTACCTTGCTTTGGGCAACCATGGGGACACAGTGGCACCAGCAGAGCTGCCTGCACTGGTGGGGACCTGTGGGACAGACTGAGTGGAGCTCTGGTAGATATAAAGTACTCTGAGCAGGAGGCTGCTGGGAAAACAGCCCAAGCCCTTGGCATGTAGGGTCAGCTCTGTGTGCAGGATTACATCCTGAGGTGATGCTGTGGGGCTGGGCTGGCTATGATCATTCCAGTGATGCCATCTTTTCTCTGAGGTGTTTTTAAACATCTTCTTCCTTGTGGAAAGTCTTTCCTTAAACCTATTCTTGCCCTTCTCTTATTTAAGTTCATTCCTTCTTGTGATACATCATCTTTGGTCAGCCTTAAAGGTTGGCAAACCCTGAGGGAAGAGAGGAAAGAGTTATAATGTCTGAGGGACTAAAGGTTTGATTTGGATGCAACCACATTTATTCAGCAGCAAATTGCATCTTAAATCAAACCAATGCAAATCAGGCTCCCAGTTCAGTCTATTTGTTTGGACTTAGTGAGTGCAGGGGGATTCATTATTTCTTGTTCTTCCTTCCATCCCACTAAGTTCCTCTGCGCATGTACAGACCTGCGCACGCTTCTCGGTAAAAAACCTTCTTCCCCCAAGGTGTTGTGCTGTTGGGAATAGGTAGATGATGATCTCTGGGTCTGGGTAGAGCCTGTATCCCGTGGGAAAGCAGTAGGAAAACAGCAGTTTGTGCCCAGGATGGTGCTATATGAAGGAAGGGAAGGGAACCTCGGAGCTGCAATTAGAGCTCTCTGAATAATTCAGTTTTTCAATGTGATGTCTGAAGTAGAACAGTTAAAAGAATGTCTCTGGGAGACTGACAGTGATCCCTTTCTCTTCACACACAGCCTGAGGAAGAGAAACAAACCATGAAAATCCATTTCACTTGTTTGGGGTCATTTCATTTTGCTTCTTTTTTCTCTTGCTGGCTCACTTCCTCAGTGCAAAGTGCTCTCTCAGAAATGTCCAGGGGAAAAAAAAGTCAGGTCTGAAATTTCCATTTTCACTTCTTTTTCTGAAGTTCATTGCCAAACTTGACCTCTACATCTCTGGCTTAAAACCTGCATTTTAGTGGGGAGAGATGAGAAGGGCAAGGTAAATCCATTGCTTTTATAACCAATTTCCCTTCATCCCACTCTGCCCTGGACACGTGTGTGTCTGTCCCTGCCTGAGCCTGCTGTGAAACCCCTGTGAGTCCTTCTCCTGCCCTGTGAGAGGGTTGGGGACTTGTCCAAGCCCCAAGTGGTGCCATGGGCAAACCACCCATGCCATGCTGCAGTGCTGCTGACTTGGAACACTCCAGCACGAGGGCAGGACACAGCCCAAACATCAAAGCAGCAACCTGATTTCCCCTGGGCAGAGGGAGGCTTCTTCACTTGTAATCATCCTTTGTTTCTGGAATAGCCATGACAGTGTTTTCTGAGAAGAACCAGCTCGTGGGTTTGTGTTTGATGTGCTCTGAGGCAGTGAGGAGGTGAGCGGTGCCTGCTGTCCCCTGCAGTGTTCCCACATGAACGTGTCCCTCACAGTTCAAGGCCCTGATCCTGCACCAACCCACACTGCCACATTCAATGAAACTTGGCCAGTAAGGCTCAAGAGGACTCTGCAAGGTCTGGGCTGAAGGTGGCAAACCTTCACAGCTGGAGGTGTCTTTATGCTGTATGTGTGTGTGACGTGGGATTTTCCTTCCTGCTTGCAGCCTCCTGTTATCCTTACCTACCAAGTCCAATCCAGATTCACTGCACAGAGCGTTTTGAGCTGAAAACAGCTCAAAGCACCTCCTGGAAATGGTAGGAAAAATTTCCATGCTGAGGATAATGAGTGGTGAGTGCAGGGGAGGGGCACAGTGGGAATTCCTCACTCCTAGAAAGTTGCTCTGAGCCTGAATTTCTGTGCCACAGAAACCTTGGAGTTCTTAGTACATGGGTCTGGGTCTGTTGTTTTTGTTCATTCCTGAATTGGGTCAAAAAGCTTTGCTTTTTTTTTTTATGGGTCCAAAATGATGTATGATAATGTCTTACAAACACTGCAGCTGCTGTGTGCCTGGTGCTTCCCCAACTGCCAGGGCTGCTCATGTTTTTGGGACTGGTTCCTTGGGGTTGGTGTTTTCTGGCAACGATGCATCTCTCAAAGATGTGTTCAGGTGGTGGCAGGGAGACTCACAACCAGAACAACACCCATGAGGCTGAGATGTTTGCTGAGGAAGAGTCCTCAGCTGAAACCTGCTGGTATGGGCACGGTGGTGGGTTGGCCAAGCCATGGCTTTCATGGGTGATCACAGACCTCCAGCTGCTGGACCCTGGCTCCTCCATCATCCCCAGGTTGTCTCCTGGCAGAAGCAGAGCTGAGAGTTTGCAGCCTCTCCCCTGACTTCCAGCAAAGCCCACTGTGAATACCAGGTCCTGTGTGCAGCCAGCTCTGGGCTGGGCTGTGGCAGCAGAGACAACATCTCACAAGCATCAAACAACTGCCTGTGCATTCAGAGGGGCACGTTTC
Source organism: Acanthisitta chloris (assembly GCF_000695815.1). Classification (NCBI taxonomy): domain Eukaryota; kingdom Metazoa; phylum Chordata; class Aves; order Passeriformes; family Acanthisittidae; genus Acanthisitta; species Acanthisitta chloris. The sequence goes on along the minus strand of NW_008684593.1, from coordinate 31,283 downwards.
CCCCAGTGTCAGCCCAGGTCCCTGGACCTAGCCCTCTTTTCTAGGGATCTTGCTTACTTTAGGCAAGGAGAGCTCATCTCCAAGCTCCTTGTCTCGTTCCCAAGCAGCCCAGAAGTTTATCTTTTGTAGATTCTCTGCCCTATAAATATTTGTGTGTAAAGCCAGAGTTACAGGCCATGTTATTTTTGTGGGGGAAATAGATATTTAAGGCTGCTCCTCTTTGTTATTGCCCAAGTTACTTTTGGGATGTCAGACCTTTTTTTTTAAAGGGGAGCTGCTGCCATTACCAGGATTTCGGAGCCAGCTGGTTTGGGTTTGCCTCCTGATGCCTCTCACCCAGGGCCTGCAGGAGGCCTGGCTGAGTTTGCAGTGGGATGCAGTGACTTTTTCCATCCACTACATTCCCTACCTTCCCCCCTTTGATATTCCTTTCCTAGACAGGTCTGGGTTTCTTCCCTTCTGCCTTAGACCCCATTAGTTCTCCCCCACCCCTCTTTTCTCCCCAGTTCCCATAGGGTTTTGGACATGCTGTTCCCTTGATGGGTGCTGGCTGTCTCTGCTCCTCTGGTTCCACCCAGGGTTGGCCCTGTGCCTGCTCTCCCTGATGCTGATAAGCTCTCCTTGGCAACAGCTCCACACTTGCAGAACATTTCTCTCCTCCTGATCCTTCATCCCACAGCCCTTTTGAAGGCCTGTCCTCCCTTGGCAGCCCAAATCATCTTTCCTGGTTTTCTGTCTACCTCTTCATTTGTCTTGTCTGTCTGAAGATCTTTATCATGCCAGCAGATGACTGGGTTCAGGAATGGTTCCCCAGAGCCTGTCTTGACTGGATGTCTGTATGCAAACACTCCATGGGTGCCTGAAGGTTGCCCTGCTCCAAGGACCAGTTCCCTGTGCAGGTGTCTGTGCTGGGCTGCCTCGTTCCCTTGCCTCGGGTTGCTAAGGTACAGCTAAAACTCATCCCGAGTGTCATCATCTCACGGCTCAATTCCTTCAACATCCTTTTCTCTGGCCTTGACAAATGCAATCTTCTCCCACTCCTGCCTTTTCAGAGCTCTGCTGCAAGGATCGCTTTCCTCGCCTGTCATTTTGCTCGTGTCACCCATGCTTTACTTGCTCTTGCTGGTTCCTGCTGGCAAACAGCAGTTACCTGTCTCTGCTCTCCAGCCCTTTCACAGCTTTCTTTGCTGTTAACCTCGTAGTCCCTCTCCACACGCGACTTCTCGCTGTCACTCAGCCTCTGGTGACAGCCTCTGCCAGCACTTGCTGTGTCCCTGCTCTCTGCTTTCTGCTCCAGTGCCTCTTGCTCGAAGAGATGCTCCTAGATACACCCTGAAGAAATGTGTCCCTGCCCTTCACCCCTCCTTTGCCAGCCTCTGTCCTAGGCTGGTGATGATGGCTTGGGCACAAGTGTGGGAACCACCTGTCTGTTAGGCAGCAACCCTGTTTTCTCCTGCTGATTCTTCACATCATCTGCTCAGGCTGAAGACCTTTGGGGAAGGGCTTTTTTTTAGCCGTAGTTACCTAAAGAAATACAAGCTCATGAGACTCTTCTGACTCTGCCTGTGTGATGTGTACCTATCCTGCTGCCATTCTCTGTGGAAGCAGTGGTGAATTCAAGCTGAATTTGGCAGGCTGGGTGGGCACGTTATGTCCCTCCAGGTTCAGTGGAAAGTGGTGTCTGAATACTGGAGAGAGACCTTCTCTGGCACCCAGAGGTGGAGAATGGCTTTGCCCTGGATTCATACAGCTCAGTGCTGATGGACTGCAGGTGAAGCCCCTGCCCCTTCTTGCTTGATGTGCCTGGAGTCAGCCCAGAGGAGCTTCCTCAGCCCTGAACCTTGCTGGTGAACCTCCCTGCACACCTTGGGGCAGCATTTGCTGTCACAAACCCAGCCCAGCCCCAAACACAACCTGCCTGGCCTAATCTGGAGCAGGGACAGGGTAGGGGTGATCCTGAGCAGCACGTGGAGCCTGCTCTGTAGTGCAAGTGCAGGAGGGAGAGAAAAACGCATCAGTGCCTTCATCTGCCCTTATGGATTTTTCCACCATATTTTATAAGCGTTCATTTTTATTTATGTGAGGTTAAAGTCAGTCCAATTTGGAAATCAACTTGTCTAAGGAGCTCCCCTCAGATCCTATTAGCTTCACATAGTATTTCTATTCATTTTTGCTAATGCCATTCACCAGGCTGGCTGTGGTGGTGGCTGCAGGAGCTGCTAACCCTCTCCTTGCCAGGCCACTGGTGGCTGTGGGGGCTGCAGGATCTGGCCATGCAGTGAGGGGGTGGGGCTGCCACTTTTCCAGCTTGCAACAGCTTGGGGGGCAGTTCCTGACCTCTGCTCCCACATATCCTCCCTTGCTGCATCCCCCATCACCAGCAGCTCTGACCTATCCCTGTGGCCACAGAGGGCACCTTTACCTGGAAATCAGTGACTGCTTTGGACAGAGAGCAGTTAAGAAAGTGCTTGGGCTATCCTTGTAATTAGATAAATTCCTGGAAGAAAATAAAAATAAATCCATTGAGAGCTTTTAAAGGAGAGGAATAGGATGCCTGACTCAGGAAGTCCTTTAGCCACAGATTGCTGGAGGAGAGTCCTGGGGAGATATCAGTGCACACTTGGATGGCTTTCACACCCCTCCCCTGGCATTTGCTGCTGGCCCCTGACAGAGAGGGTAGTGCCAGGATGGGCCTCTGCACTGGAGCTAGATGAACACTGTGTCCCTTCCATAGGTGTTATTTCAGTAGCCCCAAATCAGCCACCAGCATTGCAGGGTTAAGGTGTGGGGGTCAGATGTTGGTACCAAGCAGGAGCAGGGGTGGCTGCCAGCATGGGATGCATCCCCTCCCCTGCATCCCTCCCCTGCTTACTGACCTCTCCATGCAGGCAGCACAGCACACCTCTCCCGAAGCATCCCAGCTGCCCTGGCTCTCCCCTGCCTTTGATTATTTATTTCAAGTGGTTTGATACCAGGTGACTGTAATTAAAAGCAGGGAAATACACACAATGAAGTGATTTCTAAAATGGCAACATGCTGGATGCAGTGAGGCAAGGAATGTATTAAATATTTATTGCCACTGGTCTGCTGGGGGGGGAAAAATTAAAATTATTTAGCCTGAGAAAAGCATTTTAATTATTTAATTTGAGGGGAAACCTCCCCCATATCCCTCCTTAGTACTAAGCCCCAGACAAATGACATAGTGTAAAGTTTGATTAAAATCTGAATGGAATGAAGGCCTGGAGATTGGAACCAGGGATGAGGAACCACATGGCTGCCATCCGAGCTGGAGGTGTCCTTGCTGTGCTGCAGCAGCAAGGACATCTTGCAGGTGAATTCTTCCTCTCTAGGTGTGGTTTATGCTTGGCAGCAGTTAGCCAGAGGTTTGCTCAGCATGGACAGGAGTTGCTGGGTGCACCAGTCATGGGGTAAGAAATGGCAGCAAATTGCCATGACCTGCCATCTGCAGCAGGAACTCTCTGTGCCCATGGGTTGCTGTGAAATGCTTTACTGAGGCAGGAGCTCTGGGGTGTCATCCCAGCAGCTCAGCTCCACCACGCAGGTTCTGCTGGGCTCACCCCACACCAGGTACACACAGCATGGCACAGGGCTGTCTGAATTTCTGAGTTATGTGTCTCATGGCATCTATGCAGTGCAGCTGTGAGGCCTTTCCCTGTGCCCCTCTGCAGGAACAGCAGTGGGGCTGGTGTGTCCCATTGGCACTGGAGGCCAGAGTGAAGGATCTCCCAGCTGCATATCAAAGACTGAGGAGTGCAAAGTGTGGGGTCTGGCAGCAGCTGATTGTTTGCTGAGAGAGGAGTGGCTACGATCTTTTCCCTCCTGTCTCCAGACTGACAGTCTCTCATTATTAGCCCCCTGGAAACAGGCACTTTGACTGAAAGAGCCATCCCAGCCTTCAGTGTAACAATCAAAGCGGCTCAAGAATAAACATGGCTTGGCAAGAATAAACACAAATTGCAGTGCTTGCTGTGAACAGTGATATCCAAGGGAGCAAACATCAAATGAAGGATTATCCCTGTTTGCAAGGAAGCTCTTCTAGCAAGAGATTGAATAAGGACCATCTGCAGCCCAGAGCGAAGGGGCTACCAGGAGAACCTGCTCATGCCATCAGCAGCTCTCCCCTTTGAAGCTCACATGGTCTCCTTTAGGCACTGTCTGGTTTAACTTCATATGCTCTGTCAGCTGCTGATGCCCTGAGCTCTTTGCAGCTACCTCCAGCTTGCAGACAGCATGGGCAAGCCCAGAAAGCATAGAAGCACAAGGAGGTTGAGTTAGGAGGGTAAGAGAGGATGATGAGAGCTTCCCTGAGGTGTGCAGGTACTGGACCTGGCTGGGGTGGCCCCTAGGAAAAACACTGAGCACCTACAGCACCAAATCCTTCAGGGAGCTCTGCTCCTGACAGTCATGCTGCCAGTTTTAGGGCAGGAGCCTTGAAGGCAGCTCTTAACCAGGACTATCCCCTCCTCACCACCTGCAGGAAGTGAGCAGGAGCAAACCCTCCTCCCCAAACCTCCCCGAGAGGCATAAATCACATTTGGAGGCACGGAGGTTCCATAAACAAGCTTATTTTCTGAAGCCAGGTCCCATTATGTTATCTGTCACTTTATTGGGGTTTCTGAGCCGTTTATTTTTATGTATATACATCAGAGCTGGTGAGCTGGCGTTGGCCTGAGAGTATAAAGCTGACAAGACACAGTAGCAGCGTGTGAAACCTGTCAGCAGAGCAGTCGCCTGTGAAATGAACACGAGAGCTGATGCTGAGGATTTTATTTATGGGGGATCTTGGGGAGTGTGTGCCAGAGCAGTGGGTGCTGTCCCTGGCCCTCGGGGAGGGACTGGGACCAGACCCATTGCAGGCAGGGATAATGTTTCCAGGCAGCTGGAAATTAGGTTTTCTTCTTAAGAAATATCTTAAGCTGCTGAAGTAGTCTGGTCACCCAGAATCTGTATAAAAGGGCACATTTTCTTAGGATGGAAGGTTGTGCAACACTTTGCTTTCTGCTATTGATCATATTGGTAATTGTTCTCATAATGTTTTGTTTGTGTCTTTTTGTAGAGATAAACTCAGATTCAGTGTAAGGATTTATTATGAAATGGGGAAGCTGAAGTTTCCTTATCTGAAAAAAGTAGAGCTAGTAAATGTTTTGGAAACTTTTTTTTCCCAGTTATTTTGCCCCTGGAGCGACATTTTGTCAAACTCAATAGTCTTTACAAAAGCTAAAATGAATAATTGTTCCTGTCATGTTCCAAGAGAAAAGTATTTAGATCAGCAATTTTTCCTCTCAGCTGGAGCAAACATTTCGGGTGTGAGATAGTTTTATGGGTCATTGAAAACCCTAAAGAATCATCTAGATTGTTATCAGGACTGTGGTACAAAATACAGACCCTGCTGTGACCTTGCTCAGACTCCTCTGGTTTAGCACAGAGAGGATGTTGCTGTCATGTTCTGGTCCTTCCACAGGCACAAGGTGCTCAGTGCACTTTGGAAAGGCAGTCAGAGGTTGTGAGCAGTTGTGTTGCACGTGGAGGTTGGTGCTCCTTGCCAAATTTTCAGTCTGGATGGACACATTTGGGATGGCACCGTGGCATGTGCCAGCCCTGCTGCCATCAGGAGAGCCAGGGCCCTGCAGGGCTGCTCCTGCCTGAGCACGTCTCAGGTGCATAAAACCTGGAGATATGTTCTGTTTGGCAGGAATAATGCTTAAAATTGTAATCTAGAGTCCCAATCTCTTTTCCTGGTTCATGAGCAGTAGCAACGTGTCATCTTCCCAGGGCCACTCAGGGAAATGTCCCATGGGTGCCCTCGGAGAGCTGAAGGTATGGGTTAGATGGTGGCAGGTTTCCTCCTCAAAGCTTCAATCCCTGACCCATTGGTAGGAAGTTTCTGGAACTGCTCTACTGCCTCCTGAAAAGCAAGTGGTGTTATTTTAACCCTCAGCTTTGTGTGAGGAGCATGTTTCCTTCCCTGGTTTCACTCCCAGCCTGTTCCACCAGCATGTTGTGTGGCTGCAGGAAGAGCCTCTTCTCCTCCTCCACGAGCAAGACATCTGCCTGATTGATCTGCTGCCTTCCAGCCCGGATCATTCCTCTGTGGGTCTGTCTCTCACCTGCCTGGGCACTGCTAAATCTTCCCTGGAAGGAAGGAGCTGTTTGTCAAGTGAAATAGGAATGTTTGAGTCTCATGTTCCCCAAGGCTACTTAGCAGGGCTCTGCCTGCTCTCCGGACACTCTTTTCTGTGCTGCTGTGGTACAAGCAAGAATGAAGGCCATGAGGCTTTCCTACCCACTGTCAGCACTGCTGCTGTGAGCCCTCAGGGCAAGCACTGTGTGTGTCTTGTCTTCCCCAGCCTGGGAAGGTGTAACACGCCTCGGGTTTGCCCTCCGCGGAGCGACGTTTGTGGTCTGCGTGTGTCGCCTCGCTCCTTTGTGCTTCTCTGCACCAGCCCACTTATTGACTGGGAGCGTAATTGTGCTGCATCATGTCTAATTGGTTTGCTCTGTCGCTCTCCATTTGCTTTCCCTGCCTGCACAGCCCTCTCCCCTCCGCCAGCCTGCCGAGCTGTGAGGAGCAGGGCACGAGGCCACGCTCCTGATTGCTGCGGGAAAACAAGGCGCCCAACTTCCTCCTTTCTTCTCCTAAATTCAAATGACAAGAAACAGAGGAAAACAATTTTGCCAACCCTTGGCAGAGGGCCAGCGCTGATAAAGAGCCGTAATTAATCTCCCCAGCTTTATTAGAATATCATTACAATTAACTCGGCAATCTTCTGTTGATCAAAGCCATTGTTCCCCGCAGAGCAGAGGAAGCCAGCGTGAGCCTGGATGGTGAGGTGCTTAAAAGCACCTAGCCCCGGATCATTCCTGCCAGCCCAGCAGCAGCTCCATCCCTCTGGCTGCCAGCACGAGGGCTGGCAGAGCTGTGGGCACAGACCTCTGTCCTCACTGGGCCTCTTGAGCCACTTGCAGCTTTGATTTCTTTTTTTTTTCCCCAGCTCCTCTCCTTTGTCGAGCTGTTATAGCCCAGATCCCTCGCAGGCACCTGTGAGTTCCTCTCTCCTTGTGTAGATGCTTTTGGGTCCAGACTTCTGAGTGCTGGGTTGATTCCTTTGTGTGTGTTCATACAGCTCTTAGCATGCCTCCTTCTTAGGCTCAGCTGGAGATACAGTGACTGCTGCAGTAATTCGGCTAACAGAGGCAGAGCAGGGAAAGAAACCAGGGGAAACATTTGTGGAAGCCACATGTGAAAGAAAGGAGAGCTGTCAGAATGAAGCTCCATAAGCTCTGCAGTTAAATAGCCCAAGATGTGTGCTATAGAAAAGCAGAGAAAATGAGCACCGTTAAACTACCCCTTTCCTCCTTTTCAAACTGTTCTCTTAATATCGGGTATTTATCTGTAATTTAAGCCTGTGATTAGTTTTATCAAAAAGATAGTTCTGAGGCAGAGATCTTACAAATGATTAGGTGTGTGTTTGAAAGACAAGAACAGTTCCACTTGCACTGCAGGATAAAGATGTCTGTCTGTTGGCTGCCTTGAGCATCCATCTGTGAGGGCCTTGTGCCAGAAGGAACCTCCAGTTCCACACACATCCCAACCCACCCCAGACTTTCAGGGCACTTCTCATTCTCCTTGGAAGGTGCCAGAGCAGGACCCTCTTGTCACTGGGCAAAATTGTTTGTCTCAGGTGATTTTATGTCTCTTCTTCCTGTCACACTTGTGCTTTTGGAGAATACTCTCTGCTTTGGGGCTGTTGCTGAGGTCCTGACAGCACAGCATTGTTGATAGCTCAATGCACCTAGACCTGGAGCCACCAGGAGCATGGAGACACTGGCAGTTTTGCTTCCAGAGCACCTAATCAGAGAGGGTGGCTGTGGAGGGGGCTGGAGAGCCTGCAGCCCATGCCCCATCCACTCCTGCCACTGTCTGCCTGCTGGCAGCCCTCTGCTCCTCAGTGGAGAACCAAGGTTTGCTCCAGAGCAAACAGCCTGGCCCTGCCTTTGTTCTCAGCCTGATGTAAGATGGCACAGGTGGAAGTTTTATCCCTAAAATGTCTCTGCCACAGAGGATTTACATGCTGTGAGCAGACTCAGCGAGTGTGAGACTGTGCTGTCTAGTTACAGAGAGAGAGAAGCAAGGGAATTAAAAAAAGCTTTGTGTCTCTGCCCCTGTGGTTCATGGAGCAGGTCACAGTGGGCTGGTGAGCTGTCGTGGAGCAGGTAGTGCTAAGCTGCCTTGCCAGCCTGCCTGGGAAGGGTTGCTAGATGAAGGTGTTTGAAGCCCTCACTCTTGCTTTTTATCCTGAATTCTCATCTGTTTGAATTGTCAACACTTGTGAGCCCTGGGAGAAAGAAAAGAGAAGGGAAAGGCAGGTCCAGGGTTGGGTCTAATCGACCTTGGCATTGTCCCTTTAAGCAGCCACCCAGGAGAAGGGAGCAGCTGCTCCAGTCCATTTGTGGGTGCAGAGACAGCAGATCCAGCCCTGCCTGTTCTGCCTAGCTTCACCTGCTCCCTGCAAATCCTTAACCCTTCAGAGCTGGAAAAAAAAAAGCAGCAGGATTTGCAGCGTAGGTTTCATATGCACAGGGCAGGGTGTGCTGAGCAGTTGCACTTTGCAGGATCTGGGGGTGGCACTCACTGCCACAACTCCTGCTGCAGGCTAGGGGCATGAGTACTTTGCAAAATGCAATCAGATGGCTTCAAGGAAGAAAGGTTCATTAAGGACTAATGAGAAAATGGTGCAGACACTGTATGGTTCAGAAGCTCCCTAACCTGGGATTGCCTGAGGCTGGCAGGGATTGCACAGGAGGAGAGTTCTTGGGGTTGCTCTCTGCCATAGACAGCTGCCTGGGGATGTGCTCCTGTGGTCCTGGCCCTGGGGCTGGCTCAGGGTGTGGACCTTCCAGACCCCAAACCCTCATACAAGAGAAAGCTGAAGATTCTCATCTTCCCCAGGCCTGTGTCCTTGGGTATGGTGAGGGATATCTGGTACCTCACCTCTCTGGACCACTGAGGAGTTGTGACTAGATGAGGATTAGTTTGATGTAGACTACCACGTTAGGAACCCCTTCCCACCTCTCCTTCCCTGCCCTTTCTGTGGCTGGGGATCTTAGGCACTAGAAAACCCTCAGAAGAACAAACCAAACCTACAAGGGCCATAAGACCCCTGATGGCAGGGGTTGTGGCTCTGCGTGAACTGCCATAGTCTCCATTTGCTGGTCAGACACCAAGGTGAAAACTTGTCCTTTCCCACTGTGGCTGCCAACATTCCTCACCAGGGCCTAGGGCAGGAGGGGATGCTTGGCCTGGGGTGGGCTGAGCAGGCTCAGAGGGAGCAGGAACTGGAGATGCTCTTCTGAAGGACTTAAAGCAAAGCTCCTCTCCCCACACAGCATCACACCTTCCCCGTGAGGCAGCAAGCACTGCTCCTCCACAAATGGCTGAGAACATTATCAGGCTGCCTCGGGGCTCTGAGTGAGAGGCAGGGGCTGAGTGTCAGGTTGTTATTAAATATCATTAGTTAAGTGACAAAACTGTGTGGAGCTCTTGAGGCACAGACAATGGCTGGAGGAGGGATGGTTTGCGGCGCTGGGAGACGAGTCAGTAGTGAAGGTCAGAGACACCTCATTCGAGGCTGCCTCTGTCTCCTGCTCATTACCTGGTGGAGGGAGGGGAGTTTCCTTGAGGGGAGGAATGGGATTGCAGGGAACTCCTGCGTGTCACCAGGGACTGCCACATGCTCACGTGGGAAGTGCCCAGGATGGTCTGTGTGTGAGGAAGGAGGATCTGTGCAGTCCTCAGATCCTCCTCTTCTATCCCCCTGGTCTTTAGGGACACCAGGATGGGACAGGGCAAGCTCCTGCCCATCACAGTGGGGCTGCCTAGGGGAAAGGCTGTTTTAGCTTCTCCTTCCACCCAGCAAAGGCAACTGGAAAAGAGATTTTGCAAGGGGTTTTTTTTTGCTGACTATGTTCGATGCTTGGTGCAAGCTTTCCCTCCCCACTGCTGAGGAGGCAGAGCCCAAACCAGCAGCCCCAGCATCTCCAGGAGAGCTCCTGCTAGCCACGGAGCTCTGGGGAGGAGCTGGCTTTAGGTACAGGGACATGAGCCAAAAAAACCCAGAAAACACCTGTCTAAAGGGCAAAATGGAGGCAGAGGCACCTCTGGTGAACACGCCTGGAATGGGAGCTGAGGGATGGTGAGTCGTGTAATCATCTGCCTGAAGCAGTCGCAGCCCGTCAGCAGAGCACAGACACTGGCGTTTATTTAAGGAGAAATGCCCTAGTTTTGTGCTTTCAGTGGAGTCCCTAATTATTCCTCAATCTTTGTAGTGAGCTAATTAGTTTCGCAGCACTCAAGGCTGGGGAACACTGATAGGCTTGGGAAGCACAAGCTGAAGGGATGAAGAGGAGAAGAGAGCTGGTGGGGAATGGCTGACTGGGAGCAGGGCAGGGTTTGGAGAGCTGATGGATAACGGCCTGGGAGGATGATGGAGGAGGGAAGAGCCACAATCTCATGTCAGGAAAGGTGCTGGAGTGTGACCATACGGGGAGGGTAATTGAGGGGGATGGAGGTGGGGAGGGAATGAGAGGTTTGTCCTGTGGGAGAGCAGCAAGGGAGCTCAGGGGTGGGATCCTGTACAGGAGGGAATCACAGCACCAGGCCCTGACTGTCCCCTTACAGCTGCCTGGCCCAGGGTGCTGCTGCCCCTTGGGTTTGCAGGACCATCAGCCTTTCCTGACTGTCCTATCTCTTTTCTAGCTCAGTGTTGGCACCAAGGAGCTCTGCTGGGAGAGACCAGCCTGGTCCCTGCCACATGGAGCAGCCAGTTCCCAAGCTGGATGCTCTGTGTTCCACCTGATCAGAGCTGCTTCTTTTGGAGAGAACCACCACAGATAAGGTAACCTGCACTGATAACCATCTTCCATGTAGGCATTCTGCTCTGGCTGGTTTGTGTGCATGGATGTTTTGCTGCTCTGACACAGGGCTGTGCTCCAGAGCCCACGCTCCCTATATCTGCACCATGAGCCTCAGGAGCACAGAGGTCTCAGTCCAGTTCTCAGTCACTGGTAAGTTCCCAGTGGCCAAGGAGAGCAGTGTGTGACAACTCTGAAGTGCCCAGGTGGCTGTGGATTTATTAGGGTATTAACCTACTAGTGCTGCAAATGGTGTCATCTGTCTTCTAAACTTTGCACTTTATTTCAGGGAGAGAATTTAGGCAATCCAGGCAATATGCTGTAGTTTTAGCATATGATAAAACCCTGCTGGGAAGTGTAGTTTTATTGATTTTGTTATTAAAGTGCCACTGGAATAAATTTGCTCATTTGAATGAAATGTCTTATCACCTGGATAATATCACAGGCACATGATGAAATCTCTGGAGGGGCTGGAGCTATCCACTGCCTGGTGATGGGAGCTGAGATGGAGCAGCTGACAGGGACCCACACCTGCCACACTGTTCACCCTGAGACCCTCAGCAACCACCCAAATCCACAGGGAAACTCTGCTTGGAAACCTCAGGATGGGAACAAACCACAGTGGTGGGAGACACTTTGTTTTGGTCAAGGTTTGTATTGTTCCTCTGATCTCTTGCCCAGGTAAGGACATTGTTTTAAGGAGAATTGAGGAAAAATCTCTTTCACAGGACAATATTTCTTTAGCACCACCAGTAATGGGGGTGGAGTGGGAAATAAACCATTCCCCATTACACTGGGACCTAGCTGCACAGTCCATGCTTTCCAGTTAAAATTTGATTGCCTCGAATCCTGCGGATTATGGAAAATAAGAAAAAGGCCTAGTAAAATTTATGGGTTTTAATCATAAACTGATAGAATCACAGTTAATCTATCATAAGCATACAGATACCAGAGCCAGGAAAAAGAGAGCAAAGCAATGGGCCTACTTTTTCCTGGAGGAGCTACCTGTACCTTGGCAGGGCAGGGAGAGGCAGGGGCAGCCAGTTACTCTGGGGTGTTGAACCTCTACACCTACATCCCTCTGCCATGTCCTACAAAAAACTGGCAGTAGGGACTGCACTACAAAGCCCCTGCCCTGTTTCATGGCAAACCAGCTGGGCAGTGCTGGAGAGCAGGATGAGACCCTGCCAGGGTGGGGGAGAAATGTGTGTGCAGAGGGGACTGTGGGAAGCACAGCCGTGGCAGAGAGAGAGAGCACTTGACAGAGAGAGATGGCAGGAGAGCGAGGGAGCAGCACAGAAGGCACGAAGTATTTTAAAAAATAAAAAAAGGAGAGAGAGATAAGGAAGAAAAAAGGGAGAGAGTAAAAAATTGGCTCTGAAGCAGAGATAAGAGCGAGAGGGCAGTTAGTGAGAGAAGGAGTAAAATTAAGTGCGATAAGGCCTGATGGAAACGAGGGAAGGCAGCAAAGCCTAGGCAGAGAGCTGGGGGATTGCA
>NW_008684593.1:7294-18594 GCF_000695815.1 Acanthisitta chloris | reverse complement strand
AGAGAACTGGGGGGGCACAGGGAGTTAAAGGGCCAGTCCAACCCCTCTCCTCTGGTCACACTCACCCCTACATAAGCAAAGTATCAAACCTGGTCTGACGAGCTGCTGTCTGTGCCTCTGGTGATCCAGGGAGAGGAGCTGAGTGGGCACAGGGATTGGTGGGGAGAGTCAGGGAGTTGGTGGGTGTACATGTGTCCCCCACGGGGTGCTCATAACTCTGCTCCTGCCTCGGAGGCAGAGGGGAGAGCTGACTCCTGCCTGCCATGGGCCATGGCAGTGAGGGACATGTGGAGCTGGAGGGGAGGGAAGGGCCTGGGATGGGTGATGTTCCCAGGCTGGAACTGCTGACCAACCCCTCGTCCTGCTCCATACTGTGTCCACACACACACTGGCTGTCATGGAGATCCCCATGGGGCTCCCAGTCTGGGAACCAGAGGAGGTAAGGCATTGTTTGCCCTCCATGCCAGAGGAATATCTCTTCCTGTTTTTTGTTTCCTGCTACCTCTTTTGATCCGTTTTACGAAGTGCTTTGTATTTATCTATATTCAAAAGAACAAGTGCAAAGTGCTGTCTGGCTCTGACACAGCCCATGGCTCCCTGAAGAGCAGTGCTGGAACCCAGCCCCTGCTCTCTCACCCCTGATTAAACTGCAATAGAAAGAGGCTGTAAATTTCAGCAAGGGAGAGAAAGAGTTTATTCTTTGGATTTGTTTTTCTTTTCTCATCTTTACCAGCCATGAAAATGGCTGAGGTGAGTTGCTGGCCACTCCAAGATGCTTTTCTTCTGCTCCATCCATCTGCTTCAATCACATGGTGACTGGAAAAAAAAATACATTACCCAGTTCACAAAGCATCGAAGATTAAAAAATCAGTGTGGGTAACAAAGTGTGTGGCAGCAGCAGTGCCACAGAGCATGGGAACACTCACTAACGAGGGATTTGAGCTGCAGTGTGGCCTCCCCTGGGAGGGTTTAGGGCAGCAGAGGTGCTGGTGCTGGGGAAAACCCTGAGATGTTAAAGTTTTCTCTCTCCTTATCTTTTTGAAGCTTCTTTTGAACAGTGACAGATTTGGGTCCCCCTTTGCTTGCTGGGGCCCTGCAGTATGCTGAAAATTCCTCGCTGGATGTGGTTATTGGTATTGTTTTGTAATCTGTATGTGTTGAATTAACTCTTTTCATTACTGCACTAAATAGGATCACTTGGAGCCAATTAAGCAGCTCTTTTGGATGGCCAGTGGTAGTAGTTGTCCAGGATCATGGGTGACAGATTTGGGTCCCCCTTTGCTTGCTGGGGCCCTGCAGTATGCTGAAAATTCCTCGCTGGATGTGGTTATTGGTATTGTTTTGTAATCTGTATGTGTTGAATTAACTCTTTTCATTACTGCACTAAATAGGATCACTTGGAGCCAATTAAGCAGCTCTTTTGGATGGCCAGTGGTAGTAGTTGTCCAGGATCATGGAGAACCTCCTGTTCTGCTGTCTTGAACCCCTGGCTGAGTTCCTGTCAGTCCTGGCAACCAGGACAGAGGTTTCTGTGCTTGCTCAGCTGCACTTGGCTTGGAATCATCCTCCAAGGGCTGATGTCTCCATGCATCCCTGCCTCTCCCAGGGGAGTGCTGCTCCCAGCCCCTGGAGCAGGATCTGCAGTCCCTGGAGCGTGTGTGCCTTCAGCTTCATCCCCAGGTTTGTGTGCTGCTGTTGGTGGTTTTGTGTTTAGCTCACTGGAAATGTTGGTTAAACACTGGTGGGAGGGGAAGCTCTTAGAGCATTTTGCTTTGGCTCTTTTTAAAAAGCAAAACAAAAGCAAAAGGCTTTTAAAAAAATGTTTTGGTTTCAAAGTTATAAGGGAAAGATGGGTTAGAGATGAGAAAGGAACAAATCAAAGCTTCTGAAACCTGCTGTGGAAAAAGAAGCACAGGATGTTTTGTTTGAAGATGAACAGAAAGCTGAAACCAGCAAAAATTCCCTCCTCCCCAGCAGCACAGATGCTTCAGGTTGGTTCTTCTAGATTGTCACATTGCTGGAAGAAAAGCAAATCCATTCTTCTCCCTGTTGGTGCTCCAGGTTCCTGTCGCTTGTATTCTGTCATCTTGTAGTGACTCTGATCCCTGAAGACTCCTTAGGTGCTTTACAAATCAAGCATGCAGACCTCAGTTCATCTGCCTGGGAGATGCCACCGAGGCTGGGCAGCCCAGGAGGCTGCTGGGCAGTGGTGCCACCCTCCTGGTGGCAGCCAGGGAGAATGGAAAGCACCTGCTGATTCACTGAGGTGCCCATTTTACCATTTGCAGGAATATTCTGTGTTTCCAATTGTGGAAGCCCCATGGCAAATTTAACCCCTATCCCTTCCCTTTCCCTCATGGAGATGAGATGATCTTTAAGGTCCCTTTTAACCCAACCTGTTCTATGGTTCTATGAGAGAACACAGACCTTACAGACCACCTGATCCCAAGTCCCAGAGCTGAGCTAAGACAGGTTGCTGCTGGTGACCAGACATCAAGATGACAGGGAGAGAGTGTGTGTGTGTATGTTTATAAACCTAACCAACTTTATTCTTTTTCAGACAAGGTCTCCTGCAAGCTGCATTCCCTTGGATGTGCCTGTGGGTACTGAAGTCCCTGCCAGCAGTCAGGCCCAACCAGCCATTGTCAGAAGGAATTTCAGGCAGGTGAGGAGCAACACTGGAGCTGCTCCAGCCATGGGGTACCAGGAGCTGGGGGTGGGCAGGGCACTGCCTGTTTGTGCTGCCCATGGAGCTGCTGCATCCCTGCCCACAGGGACTGCTGTGCAGAGACTGCAGCCGGTGCTTGGGTAAAAAAAATAAATCCAACTCCTCTTGGTGCCCTGCAATGCCCAGGACACTGTGGGAGGTGCCTTTGGTGTGGGTCTGAGACTCACCCTGGCCTGGGGCTGCTCTTGGAGAGGCCTCTGGGAAGTGCCTCTGCAGTGAGAAAACAAGTGCTTGCCAGGTACAGGACTGGACAGATCAAGAAGTCAAGATTTTGCATTCCAACTATCTATAGGAAATAGGGTTTTTTTATTATTTCAAGTTTTCATAAAAATCCATAATTATTGAAATCAAAGTTACAGAAGAAAGTTCGTAACTTTTTATTGATTTTATTTCTTTTTTTTCTTTTTTTCTTTTTTCCCCCCCTCTGTTGTTTGCTTTTTTCCCCTCTCAGAGTTATATCTGACACCAGAGTCCATCAGACAAAGTCCTTACAAACACAGGAGTCCTGAAGACATCAGCTGGATGTTTTCCTGGTATAAAGAAGAAGAGGAGGAGAAAGAGGTGGTGACAGTGCGGGCGCAGTGGGTTCAGACGGGGACACGGGATATGGTGGAAGGAGAGAGGTCGGTATGTTTGTAGCAACGTTTGTTAATTATTTTTTATTCGTTCATTTGTTCTTTTTTTTTAAAAAAAAAACAAACAAAACAACACCATTATTATTTGCAAATTGTTGCCTGGTTAAATCATTTTCATGTTGAACTTGCGCGGCGCGTCGGCCGAGCTGATGCCCGCGTCGGACTTGCGCGGCACGTACTCGATTTCGATGTTGTGCTTGGTGTTGCCTTTCCCCCGGCTCCACAGGAAGAGGAGCACCAGACAGAAGAGCACGACGCCCAGGAAGGAGATGAAGCCCATGGTGGTGGCGATGATGAGAGTCTTGATGTCGAAGGGGAAAGGCACGGTGGCGCGCGTGCTGTTGGCATCGCTCTCGTTGGGCTGGTTGGAGATGAACGCGAAGGTCTTGTTGGGCTGGTGGGGCCAGTCCGGGGAGTAGCTGCGCACGTGCAGGTGTGCCAGCATGGTGTCGTTGCCACCCGCGTTGCTGGCGATGCATAGGTAGGTGCCGTTGTCCTGGATCTGGGCGTAGCGCACCTCCAGAGTGCCGTCAGGGAAGACAGTGAGCCGCCCGTTGGTTTTGGTGGAGATGAGGTGCTTCCGCGGCGACAGCCACATGATGATGGGTGGTGGGTCCCCATCTGCCCGGCACACAAAGTGGACTGTGTGGCCTTCGTCCACGAAGATCTGCTGAGGTTTGCGGTCCCGTATCCGCGCTCGGCGGCAGGTGAAGTAGTTGGGCAGGAGGACGTCGGGGAAGTCTTTGAACTCCTTGCCCTGGACGAACTCGGGCGTGGAGCACGTTGGCTGCTGCTTGTTGAAGTTCAACCTCCATCGCCGGCGGAACACCCAGAGCAGCCGACAGTCGCAGGCCAAGGGGTTGTTGTCGAGGATGAGAGTCTCCAGGTTGCCCACCGAGTGGAAGGCCGACTCCTCCAGGGTGGTCAGCAGGTTCCCTGACACGTTCAGGATGCGCAGGTAATTGAGGCCACGGAAGGCGAAGGGCTCGACCGTGGTGAGCTGCCCTCCCACCAGCTGGATCTCCTGGAGCCTGAGCAGGTCGTGGAGCATGGAGCCCTCGATGGTGACGATGGGGTTGTAGGACAGGTTCAGGAACCGGAGGTAAACCAAGTGCCTCACCGACACGTACGGGATGGACGTCAGGTTGCAGTGGGTGATGGACAAGGAGGTCAGGTTCAACCCGTAGAGGCAGTTGGATGTCATGGTGTCCAGGTAGGGCCAGTGTGAGATCTCGAGGACCTTGAGCCGGTACAGCCTCTTGAATGAGTAATCCCGGATGGTGTTGATGTTCAGGTGGCGCAGCCGCAGCACAATCAGGCCGTGAAGGTGAGACAGGGCCTCCGTGGGGATGGAGGTCAGGTTGCATTTCTCCAGGGTCAGCTGCTCCAGGCTGTTGAGGCCACTGAAGGCCCGGTGGGAGATGTAGACAAGGTCATTGTCCCCCACCTCCAAAGACTTGAGGTTGTACAAGTCCTGGAACATGTAGTCTAGGAGGATCACAATTTTGTTCTCACTAATGTCTAGCTTGGTAAGGTTGCTGAGTCCAGTAAACACCCCCAAGGGGATCAGCTTGAGTCTGTTACTCCTGAGCCCCAGCGTCCTGAGGTTGAAGAGGTTGTTGAAAGCCCCAGGTTCAATGGCACTGATAATGTTCTCATTTAGCTCAAGCTCCTCCAGGTGAGGATAGTTGGCAAATTCGTCCTGGTTGAGCGTCTTGATGCGGTTCTTGCCCAAGTCCAGCAGCTTGGTCTCGGTGGGGATGCCCTCCGGCACGACCATGAAGCGCTTGCGGTGGCAGAGCACGGCGCGTTCCTGCGCGGAGCACTCGCAGCGCGGCGGGCAGCCCGTGGCCGAGCCGGACAGGATGGAGCCCAACATCAGCAGGAGGATCGGCTGCCAGCAGGCCAGGATTGGGCTGCGCATAGTCACCTCCCCAGCGACCATCCTATCGCTCACCTGCAGGCACAGAGGGGACACAAAGAGCGAGGTGGGGTGAGCCAACCGCGGGCACGGCCGTGGCAAAAGCTCCACTGTCCTGGCAGGGAAGACATTAAGGCGAAAGGCGCTGCTGATGCAGAGCAGAGGTTCTAATTTTCCAGCTGAAATCCAGCCCTTTGGCTACAGGACCATCTCTGCTCCCCACCCCCTCGACTTTCCACTTGATGATTGAACGTGCACAGACTTTTGAGTGGAAAGCCTTGAGGAATCTGTGTCAGACAGCTTCCTCAGCTCCTTAAAAAAAAAAAAATTTAATACGAAACACATCTATCTACATCCTATTTTAAGCTCTTGAAATTATTCCGTTCCCTGTAGATGGAGCCTGAATATAAAGGCTGCTTTGCAAATGCAGAGGAGCTGAGCACGGGATCGAGCGTCTGGGGGAACCCCACCTGGGGTCAGCAATGCTGACAGCTCCGAGGGAACCAGCCCTGTCCCCCTTGCTCCCCCAGGCTCTGAGCACCACTGAGTGTTATACCCCAGCCCTGAGCCATCCCAGCCCACTGCCAACGCTGCCTCTGTTGCATTTATTTCCTTGTTTGAGCTGTTAGGAGGAATCAAATCATATTAATATTGCATATTAGATCTACGGCTACTCCGGCCTGTGTTTCCATCTATTGTTATGTTGCTCTCTGCAGTGCTCACACTAATGCTATTTATGGCTCTCGCCGAACACACCCAATCCATTACTTCCATTGGCTCCGTTTGTATCCATCACTGTATATCCTGTACATTACTTTCCCTGCTCCAGCACTATTTATGGGGCTGGGAGGCGTTCGCTGCCTTCCTGCCATTGCGGCCGCTCGTATTCATCATCTCGTACAGATATATGACCCAAGCATAACTTTTGTTCCCAAAAAATTATTCAAAAATCTCTTTGCAAGATGCAAAGATGGAAAATGATGGACTGGCCATAAAAATGTCCACAGGCACCATCGTGGAAACCACCAGGCTTGGCACAGCCAGCAGTGGGATGGGAGGCCCTGGAGTCCTCACAGACTCCCTCTGTGGTTTTATTCCAGTTCCCTCTCTATCCTCTCTCCCAGCTCCCTCTGCAGTGGGGATACTTGTCAGGGACCACCCTGAGCAGGGAACCCCTGAAACAAAGGGGTGCAGAGATGGGAGCTGATCCCACAGAGTTCCCCAGCTCCCTCCTGCCAGCTCCGGGCCAGCACGTCCCAGTCCGGTGGAAACATTTCCAGTGGGATTGCCTGGGCCTGGGCCAGGCTGCAAAGAGCCATTTGCTGGGTATTTACAATCCATCATCTCCCATGTCATCACCTCCCTGGTGCTGGGCAGCTGTACAGACACGGGCAGAGCTGCTGCTACCGTCGCGATGCGGCTGGGGCCGGTGCCTGGGCCGGGGTGGCACCTGAGCTGCAGCTCTCAGGCTAAGGGCTGCACGTGGCATTGCTCCCCAGGCTCGTGCTGCAGCCTGGGCTGGGGCAGAGCTGCCAGGGCCCCACATGCCACCCATCCCCGTGGCCAGGAGGCTCCTGGGGCACTGCTCTCCCACCAGACGCTTGTCAGCGTGTGCCAGCTCACTCACAGCCTCCCTCGGCCCGTGTTTCGCAGAAACCAATTCCCACTCCTTGCAGCCGTGCTGAGCAAGCCATCAAAGACAGCAAAATACACCATGCAAAACAAAATATAGTCTGAGGGGCTTAATTACAGCAGGGCTGAAAACACTCAGCTCGTTAGTGCCAGGCGCTGGCCTTATTTGGCTGAACCCTCTGCTCTGCCCGTGCGTGCGCTGGTCCCCGCGGGCAGGGAGAGCCAAATCCTGCCACAGCTCCCTCGGGCACAATCCTGCCTCTCCAGCAGTGGGAAGGGGATTGCACCTCCACCACCTCTGGCCTGGTGCTGTTGTCCCCTCTCCAGCCTTGGAGAGTTGTGTCGATGTGTAAAACGTAAGCCAAGAGGCACCAGATGAATGAAGCAGAATCTGCGCCGTGTTTCCGAGGAGAGCAGCTCACTTGCATGGAATTAAAGTCTAGACACACCTCACATGTTATTAGTTCCCAGCTAAATTTAAATCCGTGATAAATGCAATCCCTGACAAAAACATCCGTAATCTTAATAGCCAGAGTCACAGAAGAGCTTTGGGAGAAAGACAATAAATAAGCTGAAAAATTCTGAGCTAAGATGAGCTTTAAATCACTTCAGCTTCCCATTCGCCTCTGCCTGGTTCTGAGAGGAGCAGTTGTGCCTCAAGGTGAGGTGGATATTAAGAGATGCCCTTCTGAAAATGATGTCAGGTGTGATTTTTGTGCGAGCTATGGGTCAACAACCCACCTGTGACTTTACCTGCCCTGCGTGGGCTGTGGGTGCCAGCTGGGAGAGAGCCTGGTGTCCCCAGGGGAGGATGCAGTGGCCACCTCTCCTAATTGCCACCTCAGGAAGGGCTTCCCCAGACTGAAGCCCTCCAGGTTTACTCTGTGGAGAGCCCTGAAACATGCCCACGTACCCTACCATGGCCCCAGCATGAGCTGCCAGGCAGGACCAGGCCACAGCCCAGCCCTGTGGCATGAGCATGGCTCTCCTTCCTCACACACACAAAAAAGAACCGATAAAAAAAGCAGCAGCTGCCAGACTCACTGCCTTTAGGCAATGAGCAAACCAGCACGAACCGAAGCAAAACTCATACTCAGAGCCACAGCAGCCACTGACCCCTGCCCTCCCCACCTGCCCCTGGGGCTGAGGGCTCCAGAGCACAGTCCCTTCCCTGGGGAAGCTGCTGGACTTGGCAGCAGGACCTGTGGAGTGTCTCGGGCTGAGCTCAGCACTGGGGCAAAGATGCTATTCTAGGCCTGTGCCTGGAAATGCAGCCTGGGGCTGGGCTGGAGTGCTGACGTGCGTGGGGTTCACTCTGCTGTGCCAGGCACAGATTTTCCTGGTGCCGGAGGAACAGCCCTGGGAACACCAAACCCTGGGTGATGACCCAGGAGTGTGCCCAGGGTCTGCCCCAGGTGTGCTCTGAGGCTGCCCGAGGGTGGGAGTCACCTGGCTGTGCCTGCCACCACCACTGCTGTCCCTGGGCCCTGCCCTCCTCACTGCCCACTGAGCCAGGCTGGTCAGCCTGGTGCTCCTGGCACTGAGCGATCTGCTGCGCCCACAGCACAGCAAAAATCCCCGAGTCAGCTCGAACCACACCTGGCAGCCATAAATTACTGTGCAGAGATGTTCACCCTTGAACCAGATGCTGCTGAGAGCATTCAGAGACAACAGGCAATTTAGGACAAAGAGCCACATCCCAGCAAGGGTTTGGGGGTGCTCTGGGGGCTCAGATTCCCATCCCACCTGTCCCTGCAGGAGCCAGCCCAGTGCTCCCAGTTCTGCACAGCCAGACCCGACAGCACAGGGCACCCTGCCCATGCTGTGGGGTGGGTGCAGGTCCAGCCACGGGCTCACCCCATCTCTGCCCTGAGGGCTCTGTACAAAGCCCACGAGACATGGCTCTGAGTCCGTGCTCGTGTCTCCTCTAAGCTGCTCCAGCTAAATCAAATTTTATTGAACTTGACTACGTTTTAGAGATAAAGACTCCAGGTTTACAAATAAATATTTAACAACCTTTCCTGCTGCTAAAAGAGTTTCTTATCCAGACCCCGGGCTCTGCACTGTGTTCCTGTAGCTATCTGCAAAGCAGCAGAACAAAGGGAGCAGCTTTAATTTGCCAAACACGTTCGTGCCCATTTCCTCCTCGCTCCATCATTCCCCTTGTGTCCAGCATGCATTTGTGGTCCTTTTGCTTTGCCTCTCCCTCCTCCTCCTCTTTTTCCACACAGACACTAGAGTACAGGCACTGGCAGTAGTTGCCCTTCTCCCCTGTGCCCAGGGATGGGTGGGAGCACCAGGCACAGGGGATGATTTCCCTCCTGGGATCACTCTGATTCACGTGGGTAGGAAGAAACCAAAGAGGAAGAGCCTAAAGTAAGCCCTGAGTGCTGCCAGGGCTGGCTGGTGGGCACGGGGCTGGCAGCTGTGATGGCTGGAGGCAGTGCTGGCCTATGTGATGGAGAACTTCTGCCACACTTCTCCTGGACCTTCATCAATGGATGGGCTGCTAATGAAGGGCAAGAAAACACTGCCACGGGGCAAAGGGCTGCCCTGTGGCCTGGCTCGGCCCCAAATCCTCCAGAAACAGTACAGGAGGGTGTAAGAATAAGGAAGAAACAGGCAGGAGCTGACAGAGACCCCTCAGGGTGGTGGGAACACACGAGCAAGTTGTGCAAGACAGTGACCCACGGCAGGTCAGCCAGAGAGGAGCTCACCCCCAGCCTCACCAGTCCCTGGCTGTGGGGTCACCAGTCCCCTCGCCCACAGGGAGGCACAGCTCTGCAGCCAGGAGCTCTCACCCAGCCTCCTGAAGTATCTGCTTTCAGCTGCTCCGTGGCAGGAGCCTGGAATAGGTGTGTGCAACCTGATCCGCTCTGGCAGTTGCTCTGAGGCTGTAAAAGAGCATGAAGAAGTATTGAAGATGCAAATCCCCTTCCGGCACTGACACCACCAGGCTGGCACCAGATCCCAGCCATGCCTGGCCCGCGGGACTGCCCTGCAAAGGCATTTCCTCAGGGAAAGGGGCTCTGCCACCCAAAATGTGTCCCCAGTGCTGCAGTGGATTGAGGCAGGGACACGCCAAGAAAAAGGGCAAGAGGAGCAGAAAAATGGGGAGAGGGATGCCCAGGGGAGAAGAACAGCTCAAACACAGGCTGTAAAGGCCTGGGATGCTGGAAATGGGAAGCTTCGGCCCAGCTGTCCACTGATTTAGCTCTGGGCTGTGGATCTGCCTGACCCCATGCAGGGACAGCTATGTACAGTGGATGGAGAGACAACTGGCAGTGGCCCCAAGCCAGCCCAGAGAGTGGTTTTCAGGCTCAGCAGGCAGGTTATTGGAGCAGGGCAATGGGAAGGAGATCCCGGTCGTCTCTGCAGGATGCTGAATTTTGGAGCAGATTTTGCTGAGGCTGTTTGTTGCTGCAATCACATATGTGCAAGAGCTGCTCATCCTCCTCACACCTTTGCTCCTTCGTTTTGAATGTCTTTTCTCTCTCTGGCTGCACATGCTTCAGCGCTCCATCAGCAAAGAAAACATCCTGACAAGGGATCGATAAGTAATTGCGAAGGCAGCTGTGGATGCTGGGGGTGTAAAGCCCTGAGCCAGCAAGAGAGAAACCAGAGGGTAAGGGATCAGCACAGGGTGGAGTCACACTCCCCTGCCCATGGGCAGAGGTGGTCAGGACACGGGATGGCCACAGCTGCTGCTGTGGAGGTTGATTCGGCTCTTCCCAGGACAGGTGAGCTTGGAGGAGGCTCATTTTTTTTTCTGCAAAAAGCAGGAAAGTTGTGTTTGCCAGGGGAATAGCTCCCAAGGACTGGCCTTGGGACTCCAGCACTGGAGGCTTTGGGGGCTGGAGAGAGCTGGGGGCTGGTGGACACTAGGAAGGATGTGCACCAGCCAGCTGAATGGGACTTCTCCTTTTCCTTTCCTTATTTTGGCAAATTTCCTTGGGATTCCAGTCTGTGGATGTGGGCTGGATCAACAGGATGTTTTAGGTGCCCACCAAAGGCACCCAGCTCAGCAGGCACTGGGGACACAAGGCTCCCAAATAGGATGAGGGTCTCTGTAGATGGTTCTTCTTTCCTGTCTGTAGTAGGAAAGGAGGATCGAAGAACCTCAGGCTCTTTTTAGGGCTATGGAAACATTTGCACCAAAGAGGTGGAAGAAAGATCTGTCCAAAGAGTGTCTTCAGGGAGAGCCACCAGGGTCACAATGACATTGCAAATGCATCCCCTGTCTTAGAATCATAGAATCAACTGGGTTGGAAAAAACCTCCAAGGTCATTGAGTCCAGCCCTACCATGGTTACTAGACCATGGCACTAAGTGCCACATTCAGTCTCATCCTAAAAACCTCCAGGGATGGTGAATCCACCACCTCC
>NW_008684593.1:0-7079 GCF_000695815.1 Acanthisitta chloris | reverse complement strand
CCCAGCTCCCTCAGCCTCTCTCCTCATGGCACTTGTGCTCGAGTCCCTTCACCAGCCTCGTTGCTCTTCTTTGGACCTGTTCCAGCACCTCAATGTCCCTCCTGACCTGAGGGGCTCAGAGCTGAGCACAGGATTCAAGGTGTGGCCTCACCAGCACCGAGTGCAGGGGCAGAATCACCTCCCTCTTGATGTGCCCATGGCCCAAACACCTTCTGTGCTCCCCTGACCTTCCAAGGAGCACTCTAAACAGCCCCAGCACCGGTGAGGGTCCTGCACAGACCCTACCTGGGTAGCAGTAGTAGGTTTGGGGCTGGAGGATGGGCACAAGCCAGGTGGGCACCCATCCTGCTCACAGCTCTGCATGCTCTGGGAGCTGCTGGGGCAGCCCTGGCAGCTCAGCATGCTGCTACAGCACTGCTGAATCAGCCAGAGCCCAGCTGTACAGTGCCTGGGCTGGAATCAGGGCAGGACACCACCTGACACGGCACAAAAGCTGCTGGTACAAAGTCACCCCACTGCCAGAGCACCTCTCCTCCGGGTCAGGAGCAGATGGCATCGCTGGATGGGCTTGCCTTGATGGCTGGTCCGGTGACAGGGGCATCCTGCTCCCCCCAGGCTGAGACACTGCTCCTGGCCACCCACAAACCACATCTGGGGGTCCCAGGAAGGGCAAGCTGCTCCCTCCCACTGCTCCCTGCCTGGGCACATCCCATCCCCTCCAGCCTCTGTCAAAAGGCATTCCATGGCTCTGCAGCACCCTGGAGCTCTGCTCAGTGCCTAGGGTGGGGCTGGGTCACATCAGCTCCAGCAGCAGAAAACCAGGGCCACAAGCAGAGATGGGGCTGCCTTGGCAGAGAAAATGCCAACCCAGCCTGACACCCTGGCCCCACGAACCATCAGGGGACAGTGCTGCAGCTTTGGGATGTGACCCCCACTAATAACCACCAGTTCCTACCACTGCTCAAAGGCAGAACCCCAGCTCAGAGTCCCAAAGGCTGAGGAGCAGCAAATCCAGGGACCAGTCACATTCCTCACATTTAATTTAAACTCAGACTGTACTTACAGCACCAGTTCTGTTCCCAGGCCACATCCCCCGAACGTGAACCAGAGCAGGATACCAAGAAAAGTACAAGGGCTGCTCCAGAGCACTGTGCCTTCCCCTGGAAACCTTTGGGATAGTGGCAAGAGGACTTCAAAGGACATAAAACCTTCAGCCTCGCTGACCTCACGGAAACCTGCTGATTTACCTCCCTTTAGGACTGGCCCTGGTATTTTTATACTGCTGCCTAAAATAAGCAGCCTCAGAAGCCTTTGGGAGAGGCCAACTGCAGCCCAGAGAAGACAGCTCTGGATCACCCACCGGTGGGACAAGAGGCATAGGGCAATGAGGGCATGTGTGTGCCATGCTGCCAGGGCCAACAGCCCCACGAGCACTGGTGGCAGCAGCAGAGCTGACCCTGCCCCAGCTCCCACAGGGACACAGGGCAGGACAGGGTGCCAGGCTCCAGCAGGAGTGTGGCTGTTTCAAGGTGCTGGGAGAGATGGAACCTCCCATTCTCTCCATCCACCTCCTTTCCTGACTGCTTCCTGCAAGCCAGATCCCTCTCTCTCTCTCTCTCTCTCCCCCTTCCAGTTGTTATTAAGTTTTGTTCACGTAATCACAAATTTAACGCCGCAGGAATTTCCAGAGAGAGAGAAGTGGAGAAAAAAAAGGGAGGCAAAGAAAGCATGAGCGATGGCAAGCATGGGGAGAAGATTCCTCTTCCCAGCCTAGCTTTCTCTGGGCTGGTTTTACATGTGTAATTCCTTTTTCTTTTCCCCTTTCTCACTTGTTTGATTTTTGCATTATTTATGGCTTGTCTTCAGGGCCTGTATTTGCTGTTATTGTTTCATTCAACAACAAAATAGATTAGATAAAAACAAACTGTGCTGAGCTGCGGCTGAGCCTGCCCATCCTGCAGCCATGGAGCTGGGCAGGGTGGGCCAGGGGCACCAGCCCCTCCCAGCCCAAATCCCTGTGGGAACAGAGGTGCCGTGGCCTGACAGCATTTGGGCTCCAGGTGCTGCCAGTCCTGCTGACACAAATCCTTGGCAGGTATGGGGCTGTGCAAAGCACAGTCAGTTTAATACCCATGAGAACGGGTGTCAGCAGGTTGGCAGACCCAGCCATGCCATTCCTCAGCCTATTCTGCCTTCCAGCACCTGCTGAGCCTATGGGCATGGAAAAAAAACAGGGATGCACTGTGGGTATGGAGCAGCTCCCCCTGTCCTGATGGAGGGCAGCCCTGGGGTAGGTTTGCTGTGTTCTGCCTGAGCTGAAAGTGATGCTTTCCACCCCTTCCTCCTCTCCCAGTGCTGTGGATAATAACACGGAGCCTGCACTCTGGGCTGAGTGAGAACAAAAGTAATCACAGTGCATGGGAATGCAATGGGAAATGCAAGGCCAGGGGTTTCCATTTCGCTCCACCTTCTGTTTCCCACTGAAACGGATAAACATGCTGAGCACAGAGCAGTTTAATGGCAGCACAATTCCATGTTTCCCAGAGCAAATCGCAGCTCAGGCCCAAAGCAGCAGGGACTGCCCACACAGTGGCTCTGTGGGATGGGCACCACATGGCACAGCCCCAGCTGAGCGCGGGGGGCACTGAGCCCCCCAGGCCTGGCTGCCCCTGGCACCACTGCTGAGATCACCTGGGTTCACCTGGTGCAAGAGGGGCTGGTGTCTCTCTCCAGGCTCCATGGCCTGCTGCCTGCCTCATTCCTAGCAGAGAAAGATATCCCCGTGGGTGTCCCTCACATCCCTGAGGTCCTCAGACCCCCTGGGAACTCGTGGAGTGCTGTGCCTTGCTCCAGGGCACAGCACACAAACCAGTGGCCAGCAGAGCTGGGGCAGACACAATCCCTCAGGCCAGTGCTCACCACAACACCCCTTGGCTCCCCAGGCTGACGTTTTGGGTAGCCCAGAACTATCTGGCTCTGTGTGACTGCTCCCAGCCCAAAGGAACAGTGGGGATAGTCCAGATTCAGGTATGGGAGGGAGAGGTTTGGCTGCCAGAGGGTAAGAAGCACTTCCAGAGTGCTCAGGCTTTGCTTGCCACTCCCAGGTTGCCTCTGAGGTCTAAATCAGTTGTTTCCCATTTCACACTCGACATCTCAAATCCAAACAAAGAGCTGAAAGAATAGATCACGTCAAAATATTTCTGCTTCTCCCTCCTACGAGAATTCCCCATCAGAGACCAATCCAATTAAGGTGCTGGTTATGAAATTAACCATAATTACCAGAGCGATATTTAATGTTTTGCATTCTGATGAAGAAACAGAATGGAAATGACAAAAAAAAGTAATAATTGTGGGTCCTACTGAGATAACTAAGAGCAATGTAGGGTGGGAAA
This sequence comes from Acanthisitta chloris, assembly GCF_000695815.1. Classification (NCBI taxonomy): domain Eukaryota; kingdom Metazoa; phylum Chordata; class Aves; order Passeriformes; family Acanthisittidae; genus Acanthisitta; species Acanthisitta chloris. The sequence goes on along the minus strand of NW_008684593.1, from coordinate 3,687 downwards.
GGCTGCCAGGATAGCGAGGGCTGTGCTGGGGCTGAGCTGCACCATGGGCAACCAGCCTGGAGACCCCAGGGCAGCAAGGGCAGGGCTGAATGCTCACAAACACATTCCTCAGGAGCTGCCTGTCCCTCAGAGCAGGGGCCCGAGGGCTGCCACAGCTGTGTTGCCATTTGAGCATCCCTTGGACAGAGCTGGATCACAGGAACCATGTCCCAGGGGGCACAACCCAGTCCTGCACCTCCTCACCCTGTGGAGACCCTCCAGCTCACTCACGGAACTGTCCCCAGCTCAGGACACCAACCCCAGCCCTGAGACAAAGAACAGGAACTCTTCAGTGGGCAAAGCCTTTGACCTCTGCCCAGGACACTCCTCTGGAGCCCAGGAGAGGCATGGCCATGTGTGGACACATGTCCATCGCAGGATGCCAAGGCACTGACCAGCTGATTGACTTACAGAGCCATGAGAAAAGAATTATGGAAAAAACCATGCAGGATGGTTAAACAGAACCATTTCTGTGCTTAACCACGAGAATGAGCAAAACCAAGCCAAGCTCCACAGCTCCAACTACAGGGACACTGACCTGCTGCCCTGCCCAGTCCATGCTGAGGCAGGAGATGCTGTTTGGATAGGAAATCAACCACAGAGGGCAAGGGATGGTGTCTGAGATGTTGGTGAGGCCAGAGAGAGGACTAAGCCAATGGTGGGGCTCAAGTCAGGGCTCTCCCCAACATGGGCACACTGCTGTCAAGGAATCAAACACTCCATGCACCCCAGGGCACAGCAGGGCTTGGAGGAGTTCTGTTAGTCACTGCAGTATCATAGGATGTTAAGGAGTTGGAATAGACCTTAGAGATCATCCAGCCCTAACCCCCTGCCCTGGGCAGGGACATCTCCCACCAGAGCAGGTTGCTCAAGGCAACCGGTGCCAGTGTCTCACCACCCTCACATTAAAATTAATATAATATCTAATCTAAATTTCCCCTCTTTCCATTTATCTCCAATACTCCTTGCCCTATCACCACAGTTCCTAACAAAGAGTCCCTCTCCAGTCCCTCTAGTCTCTCTCTGCTGCTGTTTCTGCAGTGTGGGAATCACCCAGGTCTTGCCCCAGCAGAGCAGCTGAGCTCTCTGCTCAGACTGGGCACTGCCCCTGCTGCCTCCCCTTCCTGTCTAAATTTCCCCTCTTTCCATTTATCTCCAATACTCCTTGCCCTATCACCACAGTTCCTAACAAAGAGTCCCTCTCCAGTCCCTCTAGTCTCTCTCTGCTGCTGTTTCTGCAGTGTGGGAATCACCCAGGTCTTGCCCCAGCAGAGCAGCTGAGCTCTCTGCTCAGACTGGGCACTGCCCCTGCTGCCTCCCCTTCCTGAGCCAGCTGACATGACCCACTGCCCTGAGGGACGGAGGGAGCTGCTTGCTCCCTGCCCAGGCTAGAGGAGAAGAGGTTCTCAGTGGCATTTATCAGCATTTATTCAATTGCCCAGGTCAAGCTGACAATTAACACTGCCCCCTCAGGCACAGCCACCTTTGTGTTTTCTCCTGGCTCAGGGTGACCAAGGAGCAGAGGCCTCAAGGCACTGCTGACAGCACTCCAGGGGCTGGGGAAGCACTGTGAAAAGTGGGGACTATGGCTGGTGTTTGTCTCTACCCCCAAGTCAGCCCCAGGTGCAGAGCCTCTCCCTGTCTGTAGCACACATTGCCCTGGCACTGTCCCACAGGCTGCAGGTGCCACACTGGCTGTGAGCAAGGCATGTCCCCAGGCAGGGTCACAGGGAGCTGTGACACGTGGCAAAGACACAGAGATCTCTCTCCCTGTAGCCATTCCCTGCCAAAAGCTTGATTTTTACTCCCCTGAATGGAGAGAGAGAAGGGGGAAAACATCGACTGAGAAGAAAATTGAGGCCGTGGCCTTCCATTGCTTTCTCCCTTTACTTTTTCTTGGGTTGTTTGATTTGAGTTAAGCATTTTCAGCCCTTTTCTCTCTCATCCCATCCTTCCCTTGCTACCTGACAAGCTCTCCTGGCTCTTTTCCCACCAAAAGCCATTTCTGCTCATGCTGGGATGAACCCTGCTCAGGTTTCAGCAGAGAACAGAGGAGAGCTGCTGACTCAGTGCACTGGATGTGCTGGAGAGCCAGGCAAACCCCCTCCCTCGCCAAGCTGTGCCACGACCTGCTCTGCTGCCTGTGCCCCCAAACCTCGGACGTGGTGGCCAGGGGTGACTGTAGGGACACAGGTCACATCAGCCTGGACCACGGAAGGGGAGTCCAAAGGAGCCAACGGCACTGCTGACACCCATCCCAGCCCCAGTGCTGCCCCAGCACACAGCCCATGGGGCCACAAGCCCGGGAGGACTCAAGGTCTGGCAGGATGGCTGAGGTGACATGGAAAAGTGTCTCCCCAGCAGTTTCCACACCTGAAGCTTCACATTCCTTTCCAAAGAAGTTGGCAGAGTTGTGTTTTCCACCTAAGACATTCAGAGATGTGTCCCTTGCCAGCCTCAAGGGAATGGGGTCTCAACTCCAGCCCAACATCAGTGGCACCTCAGAGCTGTCACAGCCACAAAACACACCTCATCGAACCCCAACAGGTTCCACTGTGCTTTGTAATTCAACAACTGTAATCACACAATAATTACTCTATAATCGTGCTGTTATTATAAAGTGATTTATCAAACCCTGAAATAAAACCTCAAGTTAGAGGATTTTATACTTGTTACATACACAAATTCAGCATCACTACAGTGGCTGTACCAAGCAGGGCACTAAAGGAATCAGAGTCCTTCAGTGATGCTGTTAACCTTCCAGTGATAGGAAACAGTGGTAATTAGAGGGATCACAGAGTAATTACGTTACAGGTGTAGAGTAACTGCAGCATGGTACGGTGTCACAGAAGTATAACCGTTTGTTTGGTAATTAATCCCTCCACAAAAAGGCCAGGGAAGCCTGACTCTACCCCAGTCTGTAAACTCAGCTCCACTGTCTCCTCCAGTCACCTCCTGCCTGTCCTCCGAGCTCTGCTGAGAGCTGGGGCTGCCTGAGCACCAGTGCAAGCAGGCAGGAAGATGTGGAGGCTTTAGCCCAGGGACAGATTTCTTTCTTGGCCTTGCTTATCAGCTGAGAGCTTAAGACACCCCCTCTCCTCCATGGCACTCAGTGAACAAGCCAACATGCTCCAGGAAGGAGCCAGGAGCAGCAGGTGAGAAGGCACAACCAGCCCAGACATCTCCTCCCACCGAGTCCCAGCCCACACTGCTGGGATGGGCAGAGGGCTGAGCAGGCTTTGGTGCCCAGAGAGGAAAGCTGCCTCGCAGCCCCTGGCACAGGCATGGGTGCTTCTGGACATCTGCATTTGCAAGAGGTCCAGGAGAGGGCCAAGGCATGGGTCTTGGAACAGGGGGAATGGACAGGGAGGAAAGGCGTGGGCAGAAAGGTTTGGGCAGTGGTGCTGGCATGGGGCTGGGAGAGATGCTGTTGGGGTGGGCATGGGCTGGGCTAGCTGAGGTTGGGCTGGGCTAGCTGGGGCTGGGCTGGGCTGGCTGGTAGGGTGGGCGTGAGATGGGATAGCTGCGGTGAGGTGGGGATGGGCTGGCACTGCTGGCACTGGGGTGGGGACGGGCTGGGCAGCCCTGGTGCTGGGCACGAGTGCTGGGGCACGGCTGTCTCCGGCAGGAGTGAAGGTCAGGGCAGGG
>NW_008684592.1:335-668 GCF_000695815.1 Acanthisitta chloris | reverse complement strand
CCAGCGCCGGGGCGGCTGCTGCTTTCCTATAAATCAGGCGCTTTCCTGCAGCAGAGTGTGAAAGTGAAACAGAAGAGTTGCTTCCTGTTTTTGGGGGATAAGCTGCGCAACCTGAGGTGAACTGGACGATCGTATAGGCGTTTTACAGTTAACGACTCTGTGACTGCAGCACGAACTGAGCAGAGCCTGAGGCTCCTGGGTGGAAATCACCTGCCCTGCCCCACCTACCCAGGATCACAGCACTCACCACCACCAGAGCCTAAAATTACTTTCCAATATCCCTCTGTCCCTGCCCTCTGGCAGTGGGAAGCCATTCCCTGTGTCCTGTCCCTC
>NW_008684592.1:0-212 GCF_000695815.1 Acanthisitta chloris | reverse complement strand
AGAGCAAAGGGGCCCCAGCCCTCAAAGCATCTCCATGGTCTCCTCTGGACTCTCTCCAGCAGCTCCATGTCTCTCCAATGCCACAGTGCTCCATGCCTCCTCCTGCCTCTGCAGGACGGGCCGGGGTGGCCAGACCTCTAGGCCAGGGACAGGGATGGAGCTGAGGAGGGGAGGGATGGAGGGAGCTGCTCCTTGGTGCCATGGTGGCACCA
>NW_008684591.1:0-1363 GCF_000695815.1 Acanthisitta chloris | reverse complement strand
AAAGTAACTTTTCACTCATTTTAACATGGAAGCTGTTGCAATGAAAGGGTTTTATTTCACTCCGAGCCCTTTCCAAAGGGCTCCCAGACTGGGATCAGTCCCTGTGTATCAGCAGCCCTTTACTCTTCTGTTGGCCTGAGCATAATTTGAATTTTAACCCAAAAGGTATTCCTGCTAAAGTAAAATAATGCCCTCTAAATAAATAGAAATGCAGATTATGGAGGTGGAGTCATCTTCTGTAGAAGTTTCCTCCCTCTGAGGTTACATTCTGTTAATAGTTTGCCTCAAGCTCAGCACTGTCGTGTGGTGTTTTGTGTATTTCTACAGAGTGTATCCTCCTTGTTGATAGTCTGGGTCATTATGGCCTGGTTTGTTTCACGTTTTTAACCCAAAAGCATATTAAAACTAAACATATCTCTTTCACAGGAGAGAGTGTTGTCTCGACAGAGAGATTGCTGCCAGTGGCTACACAAAAGAAATGCAGGAAGATGGTGAACTGCTTTACCCATCAGGCTCTGAGGGGGATGACAGTGCAACAGAGCTGTTAGAATTTGTAGAAGGTTCTGAGGACAAGCTCAACTACTTCAGCAAAGACGAAGAGAGCAGTGCAGACCTCACGTCTGAAGTGGGTGATGTCTCTGAGAGCAAAACCTCTAACAACACCGTGTACAGCAGTGAGGAAGAGGCTGAAACAGCTGGAAGTAGTGAAGATACACAAAGTCTGAATATGTCAGAGTTGAGTTCAGCCTTGGAAAATGCTGAAGGGCAAAATATGCATTGGAAGTTGAGTAAAGATGCAGAGAGTTCTGAAACTGATTTTTCTAAGAGCAAAAGAATAACTGAAAATGCTGCTGAAGTGGAAAATCAGAGAGGTGAAGGAGAGTGCAGTAAGGATAAGGAGAACGAAGATGAATGCCCTGAGCTGGTTGACTCATCAGCTTTAGATGAGAAGTTTGGGCATTACAGGTAAAGATTCCTATTTACCATCTAGGTGTGTTTCCACCCAAAGAAAATGTAAATCCTTAAGTAGCTCAAGGAGGACTACTCTTCAGCTCCCCTTGTTTAAACTGAAGACTAAAGACTCATTTTATTTTGAAAACATTGCAGTGAATATCTTTCCTATTGCTCTCATGATTGCCCAGCTGTGCAGTAGAATCTAATGAGAAAATAGGTCTTGCACTTCATTCATAGACAAACCTGACAAACCTATTGTCTGTGGTGGATTTTTTCTCCTTTTTCTGTATTTCAGCTAGTATTGGTAGTGAATGAGTTCTTGATGTTGAAAGTACTACTTCTAAATAACTTTCATGGCTAGGTTGTTAATTCAAATGCTCTGTGTCAAAGCCAAATTGTTCTGCTGCTT
>NW_008684590.1:1415-1664 GCF_000695815.1 Acanthisitta chloris | reverse complement strand
TCTGGCTGGGGAGTGCAGCCAGCTGAGGCTTCCTGGAATGTTCTGTGATTCCCTAGAAAGCAAGCAGGAGGCTTATGAACATTATCACTGATTGGGTCCACTTTTTCAGGCTTCCCTGGAGCATGAAGAGGGAAAGATCCTGCGCCTGCAGCTTGAGCTCAACCAGGTCAAGTCTGAGATTGACAGGAAGATAGCAGAGAAAGATGAGGAGATTGACCAGCTGAAAAGAAATCACCTCCGCGTCGTGGA
>NW_008684590.1:0-1398 GCF_000695815.1 Acanthisitta chloris | reverse complement strand
CTTCCGATCTGAATGAAGCCCTGAGACTCAAGAAGAAGATGGAGGGAGACCTGAATGAAATGGAGATTCAGCTCAGCCATGCCAACCGTGTGGCTGCTGAGGCACAAAAGAACCTGAGGAACACACAGGGAGTGCTGAAGGTATGTTAAGCTTAGGAAGTGCACAGGGGGGTCTAGTTTGTCTAATGTAATAGAATCTTTGACTTGTAGAATGGTTTGGGTTGAAAGAGACCTTCAAAGTTCATCTAGTCCAGTCCCTCTGCCATGGCCAAGAACATCCTTTACTAGATCAGACTGCTAAAAGCCCCATCCAACCTGACCTTGAACACTTCCAGTGATGGCACATGCACAACATCCTGGATACCAGGGAGAAGAGACCAGAACCTCCCTCTGCACTACTCCACCTCACATAGCAGTAGAGGGCAATGAAGTCACCTCTCAACACCCTTCCCCACATAGCAGAGAACGCCCATGTCCTCAGTCAACATGCCTCTCAGCCCTTTCACCAGTTTTGTTGTCCTCCTCTAGATGCATTGATGTCCCTTAATATACTTTTAGAGCCCAGAATGGCACGAAATACTCAAAGTGATGCCACACCGAAACTTAATTAAATAGGACTTCAGCACCAACTGTGCCTTAGCTTTCATGGCTCTATCCCCACTCATCCAGGCAGCATCTCTATATTCTTGCCAGGATATTAGTCCCTGGTTCTACTGCTTATGCATTTCCTTCTTATACCTCAGTTTGACCTGGAGGTCCTTGCTCATTGCCATTGAGCCGCAGTACTGTGAGGAATTAAAATTTCTCTTGCTTCTCTCAAAGGACACCCAGATCCATCTGGATGATGCTCTGAGGACTCAGGATGACCTGAAGGAGCAGGTGGCCATGGTGGAGCGCAGAGCAAACCTGATGAAGGCTGAAATCGAGGAGCTAAGGGCAGCCCTGGAGCAGACAGAGAGGTCGAGGAAGGTGGCTGAGCAGGAACTGATGGATGCCAGTGAGAGAGTTCAGCTTCTCCATACTCAGGTTAGATTCAAAAGATTAAACTCTCTTGATCCTGGTTTTTTTTCCTTTACAGATTTTCATCTGTGTAAATTACATCAACTCCTGTAGTAAATACTTTACCTGAACCAGAATTATTACAGTTGCATGAAGAAATGGTTTACAGCTAAATGAGTAGGATTTCACGAGCAGTCAGAAGGGTTCTGCAAGTTTTAAGAATTCTCTGCTCTCTAGCTGTGTATGACCTGACAAGATACATCATTTGAAGGATGATGCTAGTATTAGAGATATAGAAGAGAAATAAACACTGAAAGAGTGAATTTCTAAAATAAGTGTTCTCTTTTGGAAGTAATTGGACAGTATTTTTTATTGTTGCACAGAACACCAGTTTGATCAA
>NW_008684589.1:1893-5832 GCF_000695815.1 Acanthisitta chloris | reverse complement strand
GGCCTCCCCAGTGCCGAGTGCAGGGGCCAGTTGACCACGCTGTTCCTGATCCAGGCCAGGATGCCATTGGCCTTCTTGGCCACCTGAGCACATTGCTGGCTCATGTTCAGCTTTCTATCTCTCCAAACTCCCAGGTATCTTTCTGCCTGGCTGCTCTCTGGCCACTCTGTCCCCAGCATGGAGCGTTGCATGGGATTGGTATGGCCAAAGTGCAGGACCAGCATTTGATGAAATAAAGAGATGAGATAAATGAGATATAGTCTCTCTAAACATAGTTCAGAAACAGTGTCTGACCATCCTGTGGATACGGAACTGAGTACACAGCTCTGCAGGCATGTTGTGGATGGAATTGCTCCAGAGTAAGACAGTTGTTATGTAATTGGATTAAGAATGTCTTTTTTTCAGGGACAAAACCAAGGACTTTTCTTAGAGTTTCAATTAAGTCACTTCCTTTGATGACAGACTTTACTTCTGATCCTTTTCTCCACTGCTCTCTGTAGAACCAGGTACCACATTTCTCCAGGAAGGTTTTGCTGACCTTCTGCTGAACGAAATGGATCGGTATAATGGTCTTACTAAGTACTAGCTGATCCTAAACTACTCCTTGTAGAAAGGGAGTTGAGAAAGAAATACTGCCTTCAGTATTTCCTATCAGTGTTATTTCAGAGCCATGTGAGTGAAAGAGCAGCATTAGCTGTAGATCACAGGAGTCAGCTGCAACGGACAGGAGTATCATATGCATGCTCTTAGATTAACTTCATTTTGATCATGCAGTTGCTTTTGGTCTTAAGACAGGATGAGCATGTGATGATGATCACAGAAAGAAAGCGGCAGAACTGCTTTGGGATAGATTTGCTCCCTTGGTTTCATCTCATCATTCCTTGTTACCAATTGATGTTGCCTGTTTGTGGAATCACACTTCTGGTTGTGCCCCTGCAACTGAGCAATCACAATTGCCCTGTGAGTGAATGGTTACTGTCACTACTTACTCTTCCAGGAGAATGGGGGACTCAGATAGATGGGGATATCATCTGCCTTTAACAGAACTATTTGATGGATAGGGAGAAAGCATAAGCCAGAAAACGGATTTAAGTGGTCAACATTTAACTGCAGGAAAGTTAGGTAGAGAAGGTAAACAGCATAGTCCTCAGCCTTGAAGGTGAGAGAAGGTTGGTGAGAGAAGGCAGTAGTTTGATAAGCTGTTACTGCTGAGGAAAAGGGGTTTTGGACTAGAAAGCCAAGGTGTGTCCCTGTAGACAGGTGGGGCGAAAGAGCAAAACCTCTAAGAGAAAAAGTGCTCAAAGACAGAAGAGGAAAAAGATATAAGGAAGGGAGAAGTAATGGGATGAATTTGGAAGTTTGAAGGGAAACTGAGGCAGGATAGACTCTGCAAAAGCACATTTTTAATGAAAATTAACTGGTGCTGTCATAAGCCTTAGGCAGCATGATTTTTTTGCTGGAGTTTGTTTTCTTCTTTAGCTGAATTTGTGGTATTCGTTATTATCTGATATTACCCACTGTGGAAAAATAATCACACTCATGCAATGCACTGAGAAACCCATTATGTCTTTTGAAAGGTCAGATTTGAAAATGGATTTGAAATATTGCACGCAGTGATTTCTGACTGCAAATAAAGAATATTTTACCTACCTGGCTTGTGGCTGCAATGGTCTGGGTCAGCAAACAAGTTGCAAAGGGTTGTGTATTGAGGCAAATGGTCCTGTAGGCTAGATTTTTCTAGAAGGTGTTTTCCAGAAGGAGGTAGGACTGACCTGTGACCTGTGGTGCTCTCATTCTGTTATCAGAAAAGAGCTGGGGAAGAGTTGTGGCTTTTGTACTCTTTGTCCTTGCACGAGAAGTTGACACTCAACTGATATGTTTTAGGGGTTACAGTGGTGGTGCTGTTGGACAGTTGGACTTGATGATTTTAAAGGTTTCTTCCCATGTTGATGATTGTATGATTCTGAGTAGTTCCTTTGCCTTTGCCTATGACTTCTGTGAGGAGCTCTATGCTTTTGAAGATCTCACAAGCCTGTGTGGTGTGATTTTCGAATGTAAGGGACCTGTGAGCAAATTGGTTAGTCTGTCCCTCCTAAAGGGGAGCACATGCATCTGCTGTAAGCACAGCAGCTAATAGAGCCCAGGGTGCTCAGCTGTCTTCCCAAGAAGGAAGCAGATAGATACCGCTACTACACAGCCATGCAGAGCATGTACAGCGCCCCAGGACAATGGCAAAGGAGGAAGGAAGGTAAGTAGGACCTGGTTACCACCATTCCAGAAATTCATCCACACCCCTGTGGAGTCTACAGGCTGGATGAGCTGCAGGCTGAAAACAGACTGACAGTCCTTGGCTTGGCAGACATCATGTTGCCACTTGGTGAATAAAACTGTGCAGCAGTTCAGTGACCCACACTCCCCAGGTTTATGAATTTCAGTCTGCCTTCAGGACAGAGACACCAAAATGCTGTGCATGGGGTGACTGAGCCTCCTCGTTGCTGCCCTACCGACTCTGTGACTTGAACCCACTGCAGACTTTTATACTCTCATTTGCCATGTGCAAAAGACCTTACTGTCCTTTGTGCAGATATAATTTTAGCACACCTACTACCACAGCTGGGAAGAGAGACTAAGCTGCAATGAAGACTTTTGGATGCTTCTTGGAGGACAACATAAGCCATCTTCATTTCTTGTGGAAATAAACAGATTGCAGCTGTTCTGCTTCAGACAGGACTGTGCAGCTCTGAGCAAAATGTCTAGTTCTGCCACCAGAACCTTCAAAAACTGGTATGTTTATTATGCTCCTTATTTAATTCTTTTAAACTGTTGCTGCTTTTCTATTCCTTCTCTGGAAACTGCTTCTCTCCAAGCCTGACATACCTACAGCTAACTTTGTAGACACCGTAAGACAAGTGTATATAAAGGATATACAATTTTATTGTGACATGAATTAGAAGAGTTTGGTGAATTTTCTTGCTGCCAACTAACTGCTGGACCTACTGAATCTTCACTACATTTCTAAAATTAAGTATCTTCAGTCATTCCTAGAGTAATATGTTACTCTTTCTTGTACGTGCTATTGCTAATTCATCCATATGTATGTGGATTGTGCTGTGCAGAGCCAAGAGTTGGACTTGGTAATCCTCACAGGTCCCTTCCAGCTCTAAATATTCTGTATACTAGAAAACAAAAATGCCAAGAAGAGGGTCAAAATGTCTACACTGAGTCTCTTGTAGCTAGCCATGGCTTGCACATCTGGGTATGTTTTTGGTGCCATGTCTCTGGGTTAAGCACTGTAACATGCAAGGGAAAGGACTCTCCTGCTGCATCTGTCTCTTTAGCTGTTCAGGAGTGATTGTGTTTGCATGAGTTCATTGCATTACTGCAAAGACATGAAAAAAAATCAGGTTATTTCTGTACAATGAGCTATGTAGTGGTTTCTTAGAGTGCTAACATTGGAGAGATTTCAAATGCATGTGTTAAAATATTTTTATCCTAGCAGGTGCAGGAGAATTCATTTGTAAACAGCATATTGACACGTTTTGCACAGGCATATTGCCTTTTGTCCCATAACCCCAAGGAATGTTACAATTGTCAGTGGCTCATGTGAAGTTTGTATTCATCCTAGTTACCTTGGCATGAGCCCTGTGCATGTCCATCCATGCACTGCTGTCACACGAGTACACAGTCTGTGATGTAATCATCATCTTTGACAAAGGATTGCTTACAACATAGTCCTGCTGTGGAGTGCTCTGAAACAGTGGGATTCATGTCTGTGTGTTTGAAACGTTTCCCTGAGTGATTACAGGCACAGAATGATTCATGCTGCTGCTTTCTTTTGTGCCCCAGCCAAGTAACAGGACTCTGCCAAGGATTTGTAGCTCTTGAAAGCCATGTTCGTGTCTTTCTAGGAGGAAAGATATCTCAGTAAGTACGCAGCCT
>NW_008684589.1:363-1856 GCF_000695815.1 Acanthisitta chloris | reverse complement strand
ACAATGGCTAAGATGAATACTCCTAAGACTATTTTGCAGCAAAATTTATGTCAATGAATACTCAACAGCAAATTCCCAAAGCCATTAGTTACTGTTTGTTTGTGGGAGACAGTAAAAAGTGTAGAGAACTTTGCTTGAGCTAGAGAAGACTTTTATTTTACACTGATTTTAATATGAGTTTGCTCTGCAATGCTTTATTTTTTGAAGAACACAGCAGTACGACTCAGGAATTACAGGGCTCCTTTAAACTGTTTCCAATCAGAGAATGTCTCCTTCCTCTGATTCCATTACCGACACAGTTTAATACAGAGCCAGAAGTCAAGCATATGATCCACCCAAACCTTGTGCTGCCTAATGATAGAACAAAACAGCGTCTTCATGTGAATTTCAGTGATAAAAGGACGTGTTCTTTGGTGCCCTAAATATACTTGAAGGCAAGAAAATCTCATCTGAAATAGGCGGAGAAATGTATGTTCCCCGTTCTAGATAAAAATAGCTTAGAATGCCTAATTCTGCTAGACTGAGTCTTTGAGTTGGGTCTCAGTATCTGTAGCTCTTCTTCAGTGTTGTGTACTGTTCTCTTCTGAGAGAGAAGTGATATCCCCCATGAGTATTTGCCTTGTGTGATGTTTGTTGCTTTTTGACTCATAGTTTACAAATTTTCCTGTGCTATTTTTATATGATTTTTATATTTAATTACTTTTGGTTTACTTTGTAAGGACATAAAATAGTCCCATTGGACTGTCAGTTGAGGACACGCTTAACAATAAATGGATTGTCTGTCAACCAAGGAACCACTCCAAGGCCAGACGAGAAGCTACTGTACACATCAACTGATGCAATTCGTAACATCAGCCGATATGTACTTAAAATATTATGGCATTGACTGCGTACAAAGATTACAATGTAAAAGATTAACTAGGGCAAATGAAATAATTGGTAGACTCTGAAGCCTATGGATAACAAGAGGATTAATGAAGGATCCTGTAGCCTTTTGCTCATGCTGGCAGTCCCAGCAAGGTCAAATGCTATCAGGACTGCCTGAAGTCTGCTGGACACTCTTTGAACTGAGACCTCTCAACTGATTATTCCAGTCCATCCCCTTGTTTCGGGAGGCCAAGCTCTGGAAGTGGGACTGGGAGTGACTCAACAATTTTGTGCTTTTTTTTTTTTTGATGAAAAATATCTATGGAGATGTGTGGCAGTGTGGGACAAAAATCAGCCCTTATTTCATGGAACAGGTTACCCGAAGAGGCTGTGGATGTCTCAACCCTGGCAGTGTTCAAAGCCAGGCTGGATAAAGCCTTGAGCAACCTGGTCTAGTGGGAGGTGTCCCTGCCCAGTGCAGGGGGTTGGGATTACATGATCCTTAAGGTCCATCCCAACCACTTACCATTCTGTGATTTCCTCTGAAGGCTTTTGAAACCGCATGAAGCAGTGTAAAAGCTGGGATATATGTGTTTCCGGGAAAATTCGCTTGTAACCAGAAATGT
>NW_008684589.1:0-286 GCF_000695815.1 Acanthisitta chloris | reverse complement strand
CTGAAGCCTGTAATGCTCTCGATCAGGACAAACAATGATCTGTGCAGAGCACGAGCAAAGGGAGAGGCCGAGAGGGCAGGATAACTAGGGGAAGGTGCTCTGCGCTCCTTTCCCCCTGGAGCTTCGGAGGCCACATTTTCTGGAGCACTTCCAGTCCAGCCGTCCGGCCGCGGGGGAGGTGCTGGCGGCGGCAGGGGAGCTCCGAGGGGGCGGTTCGGACCCGGGAAGGTGGTGTCGGGGGAGCTCCGAGGGGGCGGTCCGGACCCGGGGGAGGCGATCGCCCTGC
>NW_008684588.1:0-786 GCF_000695815.1 Acanthisitta chloris | reverse complement strand
TTAGGGTTGGGGTTAGGTTAGGGTTAGCCTTTAGGGTTAAGGTCAGTTTAGGGTTAGGGTTGGTTTTGGGTTAAGATTCGGGTTAGGGTTACGGTTAGCCATAAACGTTAGGGTTAGGGTTAGCATTAGGGTTACGGTTAGGGAGAAACGTTCGGGTTAGGGTTAGGGTTAGGGGTTAGTCTTATGGTTAGGCTTAGGGGTTAGTTTTAGAGTTAGAGTTAGTATTAGGGGTTTGGGTTGGGGTTAGGGACATTAGGGCTAGGGTAAGCCTTAGGGTTCGGGTTAGGGTTTAAGGTTAGCGTTTAGGGTTAGGGTTAGGGTTAGGGTCAGGGTTGGAGTTGGCCATTAGGGTTCAGGTTAGGTTGAGTCTAAATCTTTACCAGTGGGTAAAGCCTAAAAGGCTGAATTGATAGTTCTCATTACAGCTTTAGAAATGGCAAAAGAAAAATCAATCAGCATATAGACCGACTCTTAGTATGCGTTTGGAGTGGTACATGCCTGTGGAACCATCTAGAAAGAGAGAGGACTTCTGACTGCTCAAGGAAAAACAGTTAAGCATGCGGAAGAAATTTTGTGACTCCTGAAGGCAGTTCAACTCCCATCACAGGTGGCAATTATGCACTGCCGAGGGCACCTGAAAGGTAACACTGTTCCTGAAATAGGAAGTAGGAAAGCAGACTATGAAGCCAGACAGGCTACACAAGAAGGCAACAAGTGTTAGTAACAGCCTTGATACCAGAAAAAGCAGATGAAAATAGACAAGTACAATACTAGGAATCTGACTAT
>NW_008684587.1:4340-10783 GCF_000695815.1 Acanthisitta chloris | reverse complement strand
TAAAAAAAAAAAAAAGGATAATACTGCCTTTATAGCAACTTTTTGACTCTCCTTTGGGCAGCTAGTGACGAGACGAGAGGACACAGTCTCAAGCTGCACCGGGGAACGTTTAGTTTAAATGTTAGGAAGAATTTCTTCACAGGAAGAGAGATTAGACACGGGAACGCACTGCCCAGGGAGGTGGTGGGTTCACTGCCCCTGGAGGTGTCTAAGGAGAGACTGGATGTGGACATGACGAGAGGACACAGTCTCAAGCTGCACCGGGGAACGTTTAGTTTAAATGTTAGGAAGAATTTCTTCACAGGAAGAGAGATTAGACACGGGAACGCACTGCCCAGGGAGGTGGTGGGTTCACTGCCCCTGGAGGTGTCTAAGGAGAGACTGGATGTGGACATCTTCCACTAACCCAGATTGCTCCAAGCCCCATCCAGCCTGGCCTGGAACACTTCCAGCCGTGGAGCAGCCACAGCTGCTCTGGGCAACCTGGGCCAGTGACTCAGCACCTCACAGAGAGGAATTTCTTACTAATATCTCATCTGAACCCTCCTCTTTTAGTTTAAAACCTTCCCCCTTCTCCCCATCTATTACAGATGCCCCTGAAGCACTGAAATGCTGCAGTAAGGTTTCCTTGTGTGCAAGTGCAGCATCTCCAAGAGAAGAGTGAGCATGCGATTCATCCCCCTGTGCTAAATCCAGGGAAAAGGGCTGACAGAGTGCTGGGAGAGGAAAACAGGAACTGGAGTCCCTAAGTGAGTTGCCACACACAAAGGTTCTTACTGGGGACGTTGGGGAGGGGAATGGTGTGAGCTCTGTGATGCTGTTTGGATTTGGTGTGTCCTGAGAATATCTGCAGTAATACCTGGGAGTGAAATGGAAACTGCCAGGATTAGTTGATGCTTCTGAGACTTGCTTTACATAAGAGTTATAAATACGGAGTGGGCTGAGGACAGAGGGAGGTGAAGAGGGCAGTGACAGCTCAGTTACAGGCAATGGGGTGGTGATCCTGCTCTGGGGGGTCAGCCCTGGGGTGTTAGTGCTGCTCAGACACTTGGCAGGCACCACAGCCCCTGGGGCTCCTGAGGAAAGCAGAGATGTGCTTTTTGCATTGAGAATTTGGGAGGTTTTAGGGTAAAAGGTTTGACCTTGTGTCTGCACTGTGTGTGTGAGCAGCAGGACTGGAAGGGACAGTCCTGTCCTCGCTCCTGCCATGGGGTCACAGTCCCCCCTGTGCTTGTGCTGGCACTGGTGCCTGGCCTGGCCCCTGCACGGTGGTTGGGAGGCCAAGCAGAGCCACAGCTGGGGATGTCTGGGGTGAAGTGATTAAATTCCAACCGCCTGAACCTGTGCTGTAGGAGCCAGCTATGGTGTGGACTGTGTATTAAAACATGAAGGAATGGACGTCAGGTGTGACATTAAATTAGGACTCTTTCCTAGCTGTCCTCTGGGAAGGTGAGAGAGGCTAAGGCAAGCAGGATGTGCTGAGAAGATGCTTTGTCTCTGGGCAGTGCTGATTCAGCCCTGGAACTCCTCTCAGAGCTGTGCTCTAGGGGAGTTGCCTGCTTGCTTTCTCTTTCTTCCCTTTCTCATTTCAGCTTACTTATTACCTGGTTATAAACTGCCTGAAGCAAATGTTCATCTTCTCTGTCGAAGCTCGGAGGCCTGGGGGATCTTATTATAACTTCTGTGCTGCTTCAGCTCTGCTCTCTGTTTCCACAGCCCCTGGAAGTGTGTGTGGAAGCTCTTTGATTTGGTTTTGCTGTGTGTGGCTCTGCCACATGCTGGGGAACAAGGAAGCTTCTTTTCTGAGGGCACTTGTGACTTTGTGCTGCTTCCTTCCTGCTGCCAGGTGAGAGACCCATGGCAGAAGCCATGTGCATCGGGAACCAGCTCATTCTGGAAGAAGTTTACAACAAGTCCTATGTTCCCCAAAAGGAAGGTGAGTGCTGCCTGTGCCCCTGGGAGCTGTGAGAAGGGATTCAAGCATAAAGGAACCTCCTAGGTGTGTTGAGGAAACAGAACTTGGGGAGAGGGTAAAATACATGGAATTTCACAGAAAACAGAGCTGGAAAACGAACCTTTGGCTGCAGAGACAAATGCCATTTGCAGTGTGGCTCCCTGTGTTCCTGGCAGGATGTGCCATGCTGGTGGCTTTGAGCAGCTTCCTTTTGGGATCAGGGTTTCCCAGTGTGCCCACTGGTCTAGCTGAGGAGGTTGCTCTATTGTGTAGTGCCTGGTGTGAACTGTCTCCACAGAGTCCTCTTCTGTTTTCCTAGAAATCTGGGATTTTGCACCGTCAATCGGGATTGACCCTGAGAAGGAGCCCGAGCTGCTGTGGCTGGCCAAGGAGTGCCTGGTGACCCCTCTACCCCCTGAGTGGAAGCCCTGGTGAGTGCTCTGGCAGCAGCTGTCCTGGGGGATTTCCAGTGCCAGGACAAAGAGGAATGGCTTCACACTGAGAGAGAACAGGTTTAGGTTAGATACTGGGAGGAAATTCCTCCCTGTGAGGGTGCTGAGGCACTGGCACAGGTTGCCTAGGGAAACTGTGGCTGCTCCATCCCTGGGAGTGTTCCAGGCCAGGTTGGATGGGGCTTGGAGCAGCCTGGGCTGGTGGGAGGTGTCCCTACCCAGGGCAGGGGGTGGGACTTTAGGTGCCTTTCCAACCCAAACCAGTCTGGAATTCTACTATTCCTGACCTCTCCTGTCTTTCCCCTTTGGGTGCTGCCCAGGTGGGTTAATGGCACACCATTGTGCTTCCTGGGGATGGGGCAGCTCAGGGCTTTTTGGGGTGGCAGAAGAAGGGGAAAAACTGTTTGGGAAGCTGGATAAGGATGTGAACATCCTAGGAGAGCTGTTTCCCCACGCTGTTGTGTCTTTGGAGATGCTGCATTCCTCTTCCCTGAGCCTCAGGTGGTGACACAACCCAATAGGGATGTTCTGGTGTGTGCAGCTCAATTTTTATGTGCTCTTTCATCTGTTCATGCTGTTTTTGCCATGCAGCCAAGACACCAACGGTGATGTCTATTACTTCAACTTTGCAAACGGCTGCTCCACGTGGGACCATCCCTGTGATGAGTACTACAGGCAGCTGGTGATCCAAGAGAGGCAGAAACTGCTGGCACAGGACAGCCTGAAGAAGGAGAAGAAAGAGAAGAAAGAGAAGAAAGAAAAGAAAGAAAAGAAAGAGAAGAAAGAGAAGAAAAAGAAGGACAAGGAGAAGCAGTCACTGGAGCACCCCCATGTGAGTAGCCTCTGCTTGCAGTGCTTCTGGGAAGGGCTGGGCTGAGCTGGAACAAGTGGCTTCAAGGGCACAAAGTGCCTTCAGAACTCAGACCCAGGTGGGGTGGGAACACTGAATACAAAATCACCTTTAATTTTGGCTGTAAGACTCTTTATAGTAAGCACACTATGAAGTTAATCTTTTCCATGGAGATGCCACAGTCTAAATTGAGGAGGAATAGTTTATTCAGCTCTTTTAAGCTTAGTTTTGCTCTCTGAATCTCATGTCCCAGCGTGAGTTGGTTAAGGCAATGTAAAAAATTATAAGTTACAGTCAGTTCTCCTTCATCCATGGCCAATACCTTGAGAAATGGTCTCTGTTCCCTCCCTATTGCAGGATCCTGCCCTTCATGGGAAGAGCATTCCAGTTGTTATGTCTCTGTCCTTAAGTAATGGCCTCAGTTTAGTAAGAACTTACCCAATCTCTTGTCCTGCAGACAAAAATGGACTGAAAGGTCACTGTGTGGCATTAATGGATGGATTTGCTCTGCTGGTGCCCAGTGAGGCTCCAAATCACCACCTCAGGTTTCTCATTACCAGTGTGATAGTGCTTAGGTAGCTGATAAGAACTATATCAGATAAACTGTAGATTATCCTCAAAGTTTTAATTACCCTGGTGGAAGCACATCTATCTTTGCTGCAGGGCAGTGAACACCCTCTGGTCTGTGTGTGTGGTTCATGGGCACCTGTAGGAAATAATTGCTTTAAGCCCAGAATGTGATTTATTCTGTTCCCATTGCTGGGGCAGTGACTGTGTGGAAGAAGGATCAGTGCACGTTCACATCCATCTCCCCATCCAACAGTGAATTAACTCTGATTTCAGTCTGGAATTCTGTGCAGACACAGAGAACAGGGACTGTGGTTTCTGAAAACACATGTGCTGTGCTGCCATGGCAAAAGGGAAATCCTGGCACATGTGTGCTTCTGGTTGAGCCTGTGCAGAGTGAGACCACTGGGATGGGCAGTTCCGTGATGTCAGGCAGGATGGTCACATCTCTGGGCCAGGATACCTTGGGATGTGGCTCAGGGGTGAGGATGTGGGATAGCTCCTGCTGCACTCTGAAAGGGAGAGTGTTTGTGATCCATTCAGATGGGTCTTTTGGAAGGCAAAATCCGTGAGTAAATCAAACTGTACTTCCTTCCATGCCTCATGTGCTGGTGGCTGCTGGGGCGAGGTCTCCAGCAGGTGTTGGGTGGTGGTGGTGGGGTGAGCTCAACAGCCTGTGTTTGCACAGGGGAGCACTTTGTCCCCTCCCAAAGGGTGAGCTGCTCCCCGTGCTGTGCTGTTGGTGAGTCCCTTCTCGTGCTCCAGCCCTCAGAGATCCAGCTGCCCCCGATCCTGCGGCCCCCGGCCAGGCTCTCCCCGCTCCAAGGCCTCACCCCGGCCCTGCTGCCTCGAGCCTCCCCCAGCCTGGACCTGGGGACTGTCCCGGACTCCAGCACCGTGCCCAAGGGACAAACTCAGGTGAGGCTCCCTCTTCCCTGGGAACATGCTCTGGAGAGCACTTGCCAAGGCATGCAGACACTTCCAGGACAATATCTGCCATCCTCTGTCAGTTCTGAAATACTCCTCTCTGTCAAAACCCACTTTCACTGTATTTCTCCTTGTTTTTTGCTGTTTTTAGGGACCCAGTGTTAAATTTGTGGTGAATGTTCTTTTCTGTCCAGCAAGATTTAAAGAAAGAATTGTTTCAATTTCTGTTGGGGGGAAAAGGCCTGTTAAGTTCATTTCAGCAGAGCTTTGGTGTCCAAATGAAGCATGACAAACAATACAGATAAATATGGTTTATTAGGTGGCATTGACCCATCTATTTGAGAATTGCAAATGTTAAAAGAGCAGTTTTGCTGATAAATGGAAGGTTTACAAACATGTACAGATTATGTACAGAAAGTGACCTTTGGGTCAACAAACCAAAGTGGCAGGAAATTGCTCGTCAAAGGGAAGGGAAGCAAAAGATACAAATAACAACTTTTGCAAAGAAACAAACGAGTTAAGTGGCAGGAAACTGATCTGTGAAGGAAAGCAAAGCAAAATATGTGGGAAATACACAAAACAACAGCTCCACTGAAGGTTTCTTGCAGAGTTCAGTCCCGTCAAATACCCTGTGATGGTCTTGCCTGAGTCAGTGTTTGGAGGCACAGGCATGACAGGAGCCCTGTGGCCTTGTAAAGAACGTGTTCTCTCCCAGCTGGACATGACTGTGGCTAACAGTGGAATCCTGAGCTCCTTCCCAGAATGCAGTACCTGCCCAGAGCCTCAGAGGGGTTCTGTCTGCCCTTTCCCATCTTCTGTCCTCTCACTTCCCTTTCCTTTGGGCTTCCTAGCCTGCAGAGAGCTGTAAGCCCACCAGCCAGAGCAAGAACCTGCTCTGCAGAGAGAAGAGCTCCTCAAGCACAGTGGCTGTGGATGAATGGAGAAAGGAAGAGGACAGTGAACTCCAGGTATTCTGTGTGCCTTGGCCCTTGCTGTGTGTCTGTAACCAGATGCACGAAGGCTCCTGGTAATGGCTGGTTGGCCATGGCTGTTCCATTTGGCTCTGGCCTTTAACTTGCACTGCATTTTCTCTGTGCTGTTTGGTCCCCAAAAAGCATCTAATCCTGTTTTCTCATTGTAATCCCTCTAAATCAACATCTGCCAAGGTGTAATTCCACAATGAATTGGCTGTAGGCATATTGCCATGGCTTTGCTGCCTTAGTGCTTCAGAACCCCCAGTTCCTCCCAGAGGTCAGAACTCAATTTTGGCCTTTTTTTAATGCCTTTAGATTTTCCGTGGGCTATCAAGTCCGTTCAGAAATGTGTGCATGGATATCAACGATCTGGGAGAAGGCTTTGAGTTTGAGGTAAGACTCTGGGTGATGAGATGAAGGTGAAACTGCTCAGGTGGGAGAGGAGCTGTGGCACTGCCAGATGGGTGGGGGGATGAGTTTCCTTTGTCACTCAGGATTAGGAACAACCTGGAGCAGACTGATGGAGAGGATGGCACAGCAGCTGGGCTGGGAGGTGCATGAGAGGCTGGATGAGGTCTGCAGGGACAGCAGGGTGGGCTTTGAAGGCAAGTCCTGCTTGGGGGAGGATGGCTGTGGTTTGGCAACTGGGACTTGAGGCAGTGTCTCTGCACAGGATGGAGCTGTGGAGAGAAACATAAACCCATGTAGGTGTGACAGGC
>NW_008684587.1:0-4326 GCF_000695815.1 Acanthisitta chloris | reverse complement strand
GCAGGAAGGAGAGGGTCTCGGGTCAGAGGTGCTGCTGAGCTTGCTGTGGGAGGAAGGCTCGATGAGGAAGAGGCACTCTTTGCTTCCCCACGGTTTTGTCAGTGTAGAGAGAAGGCTCCTTCTCAGCTGCAGTTGCAACGGTGGCACTGGGGAGAGGAGGGGGGAATGTCCCCTGGGAATTCTGCTGCACTGTCACTCATTCCACAAGAGCCCCAAGCCTCCCCGTGGGCTGCACGTGGCCACTGCTCTGCAGCAGCACAAAACCTGTCCCCTTTCTTCTTGCACTGCAGACACAGTGCTCAGTGCACCCGTGGCCTTGTGCAGACGTTGTGCTTTCCCTCTGCTCTGCCTGCACTTCCTTAGCCGGGATCAGGCTTAAGATGACAAGGGCACAATGGGAAGTGCGTTGTAAGCAGCTCTGGTGATTTGGCCCGACTGTTTGTGCTGACATTAATCCCTTCTCACCGCTTTGAAAAATCCCGTTCCAGTATCTGAAAGGCAAATTAATTTCTTTTAAAGTGTTTTAGAATATTTCCCTTATCCTTTTCACAGCACACGAAAATTAAGCTGTAAAGTACTTTGCTGGAGAACCCATTCTCGGTGCTGGGCAGGATCTGCAAAGGCTTATGCTAAAGTGGATATGACAAAGAGAGTCCTGACTCTCTCATCTCCAGACAACAAGCAGCCTGTGGGGGCCCAATTCCTCACTGAAATGTTAATGTGTGCGGGAACAAAGAGCTGTCTGGCGTGTCAGTGCCGCGGGGATGGGGATTCAGGAATCTATTATGGAATGGCAATTGCTGCCCATCAGCCAGGCTGTTAACCCAGATGGGTGATCGCCTAGTCCTGGTGGGAGAGCAGCGCCCCACTGGAAAGGAGAATTCTTTTGCAGTTCCATGAGATGGCAGTAGAAAAGCATTCCTGGGAGCGAGGCACAGCCTGCTCCTGAGCTGTTCTCCAGCCTTCTTAGCAGTGAGGGAAAGGGTTTGTGTAGCAAGTCCTGTGGGGGGAAATCTGCACAGTCATGGGGTGAAGTGAGGAAAAACCAGACTTGGAGTAGCCTTTGGGTCAGGGTTGAATGCCTGTGTTCAAAGGGGATAAGCATGTGAGTTCAGTGGCTTGCTGAGATAGGATGTTGTCTGGGAGTGGAGGCAGCACTGGGCTGTCTGGGATGTTGGGACTCAGGGCCTGTGAGCTCCTGAGTTCCCAGGAAAGCTGTTCAGCTGGAGAGCTTCCCACTCCAGGGACTTAGGCAATGTGGGACAGGCAGGTGGGTGACCTTCCAGCTGGGAAAGATGGTGTGAGGACTTCTGCTAATGGCTATGTCACCCCCACTAGGAGAAGAGTGAAGCAGAGCTGGAGAACCATGGCAGCCCCTTAGCTGCTGATGCTGCTGGAGCTGCTCCCCAGGGCCACGGGAGTCCCTCGGAGGATGCTGGCAGCCTGGCAAAGGTAACGGAGGCTCTCTGGCTCTGCTGTCCTGCCTGCATGGTGTCACTCAGGCTTTGCATGCTGCAGGCAGATCCTAGTGCTGTGGTGTGCATCTGGTAGCTGCTTGCCTTGTTTCTTTTGCTGGTTAAAGTTTTCTGTGCGTGGAGAGAGATGCCAACTTAAAATCCAAGGGCAAATGCTGCCCAGATGAGGTCTGGCAATCCTGACTCCCTGTCTGTGCTACAAAGCCTGAAATGAGGGAGGAGGAAGAGCACATTACCCTCTGGAGTTATTCTTTGTGCAGCGTGAGATTTGATCCTCTGTTTTTCATTTCTTTTAAAAGTAGAAAGAATGTGAAATTTCTTGTTTTACCTCATATGCAGCATGTTAGAGTGCAGAGGTGGCAGAGTCATCCTGTTTGCTGAAAACCTCCTCCTCTTCTACCTGTGTGTCTGACTGACAGTTCCCTCTCCTAGGCAGTTGCATTTATGATTATCAAGGTGTGATGTTAGCAACAGTTTGGTCTATATTTGCCCTTCAAATAGGATTGTACCAGCTAAAGAAATTATTCCAGGGTGTTTTAGTCACTGAGGTGAACTTGCCTGGAGAGAAATGTGTATGAGCACAGGTGCATTGGTATGTTCTGTTGTGGGGTGTGTGCTCGAAGGGAAATACCTCTGCCCTGTGCACAAGCATCACAATCCTGCTTAGCTCCTTTGGGATATCCTGGGCACTGCCAGGTCTGGAGGGATGTCCTCAGCAGAGCTTTAAATCAAGCCTGCCCAGAAGGGAGCACAATGTTCCAGCCACTCTAATCCCCAGATGAAAGGAAGCACACAAAGAAATGCCTCTTGTACACCTTTCTCTGGGCTTTGGTGTCTCCGAGGCCTTCAGAGAGCCTTGTGTGGCTGCTTAATGGCTCTGGGAACCTCTGCTGAGCTGGCACCACGCCGGGCTGGGGCCCTAAGCTGTCCCTCAGCACCAGTGAGGGGCAGGGGAGGTTCAGAGCTGCAGGATTTTTGGGAAGTGCCCGTGCTAAGATTTGTGTCCTCTCCAGCCTGATGGATGGCTCTCTCACTCCGAGAAGGTCTCGCAGACGAGCGCCGTGCCGGGGAACGTGCTCTGGGCGTGCTGCAGCTCCAGGTTTGGAGCTGACAACATTCCAGTGGCACTTTGATAAAAATACCCTGTTAAAATATGCGCTCTGTGTGCGGAACACGCTGTACGCAGGATGCAGCTAATGTTTGACAAGACACCACAGCATTAATAAAACAGTGAGAAAGTGGGACGTGCAAGCAGGTCTGTTTGCATACCAATGAGGGAACCTTTTCCTGCTTCCTGCTGGCTCTTCCCCTCTCCAGGGTGAGTGTTGTGGCCTCCACACTGCTGGGAGAGGCAGTCGAACCTTTGGGTGACTAAGCTGTAATTTGGGGTTTTTTTTTCCCCAGGCCCAGTGGGTTCTGCCATCTCTCAGCCTCATGTGTTAGTCATGGGCTTGTTCTGAGCTCTGAGTGCTTCAATCCGTGCCCACCCTCAAGTCTGTCCCACTGGAAGGTGGGATGATGACATCCTGCCTACTCTTTCCTGCTTCTACCTTCAGGCAGAAGGGAAATGTCCGGTCGTGGTCTCTTAAAAATTCTCATCTCTTACTGAACAGATCCAATGTGGAAGCATAAATCAGTTGACTGTGGAGCACACTGGGTGCTCCCATGGGCTGGTGGCCTTGCAGCAGCCACTGCCCACTCTTAACCACTGAGACCTTCGGCATAAAAAGGCAACAGCTCAAAAAAGATCAGAGCCTAAGAAATGAGTGTATTTACCTCAATGAAGTCCTTGCCTTTGAACAGGACTGTGGGAAAAGAAGTCCAACTGGTCTTGAAGCCACCCAGAGCTTTGTGGTTGTGCTGCTTGCTGTAGGAGAGCCTGTGCTGTCCCCAACCCCTGCATCCTCCCAGAGTGGGGATAGAGAATGTTGTGGCTATAATTGTGTTTGACTTGCTGCCTAGAAGGAGTCTTTAAAATCAAGGTATGCTGAAGAAGTGCAAGAGTCTTCCCTGGATTCTGACGCTGCCTGCCCTCCGTCTCCAGTGCAAGTCCTTCCTGGGGAAACTGACAGCAGCCTGTCCAGCCAGAGCAGGGAGGGCTCTGATGGGGAACCTGCTGGGGATGAGCTGCTGGGCAAGCAAGGTGCTGAGGGGGAAGGTGATGTCCCTGCAGCTGAGGAGCTGCCAGAGTCTGTGGGGGAAAGGAGCATAGCAGGGATGGATGTGCCCAGCAGCCCTGGGCAGCCCAGAGCTGCATCTCCAGCTGCTGAAGGTGCTGGGGCAGATGAGCTGGCAAGCCTGGCTGCCACCGCTGGCACCGCGTCCTGTGGTGAGAAGCTAGTGGACGAAGTGAGGGAAGAAGCAGAAGCTGATTCAAAGACAGAGAGCAGCCTGGATGCTGGCAAAGTAAGGTCCCTGCCTGTGTGGTTTGGGGTTGGTGTTGGCTGTTCCCATCGTCTTGTCCGGCCCTGGCTCAGGAAGGCTCTTGGAGCACTGTCTCATCTTCTGTGAAGCAAGTGCTTTCCTGGTCAGCAGAGTGTTCCTGGGAGGGCACAAGTGCTCTGAATTCCCAGCTTGGCATCTTCAGGATTGAGCTAGGCATTCACTCCCTCCTGTCCAAAGCCACCGAGAGGCAAAACCCTCAACTGTGGCGCGTTTTGAGTCATGGAGGAGAAACACTCTCGGCTTCCAGTGCTGCCGTCTGTCCTGAGCAGGCAGGTTTGATAATGAAGCTCACACCGAGCCCAGCTGTCCGTGCTGCTTTGTTTGCCTCCTTCTGTTGTTTCTCTCAGCTTGCACAGAGCTAGGGCAGGAGTGCCAAGCGAGCTGCCAGGCGCGGCGTTCGCGGCTC
>NW_008684586.1:5581-8093 GCF_000695815.1 Acanthisitta chloris | reverse complement strand
GCACATGGGCACAGCTCAGTGTGAGCCGTCAGCCGCCACAGAGAACAGACAGATGCTGTCTGCAAATAACCAGCTGAAGCTGTTTCCTTTGGAAGGGAACTTAAGGCCCTTTGAGTTTGAGCAGCCAGTGATGTGTCCTCAGAAGCTGCTAGGAAAAGGCATATTCTGTTGGATCATATGTTTTAACTGTTTGTCTCACACAGACTTCTCAGGAGAGAGGAACTGACCCATTTTCTGTTTACTGAGCATTTCCTGCTGGGGACAAGCGTGAAAGTGAATGAAGTTTATGGCTTAGTCTGTTCCCTCCTCTAGTGTTCTGTATCTGCACAAATCACAGGGAGAAGGCAGAGCTGTGTGAGGCCGATGATGGCACAGAGCACATCACACACCTTTGGGAGCCTCATCTTGCTCTTCGTGTCTCACACAAACATCACTTCAGCCACAGGTCTGGGAGGAGTCTAACACTTGGGAGACTGAAGGAAGACCACTGGACTGCTTCATCCTGAGCTTCTGATCCTCTCTCCCTCCTCAGAGCTGTTATCTAACACACAGAGTCGTGTGCCAGAGGTGCTGTTCCTGGTGGAGCACAGTCAGGTGTCCAGAGTCATCCCATTACCTCAGAGTGCTATCAGAAGGAAATCTAAGAGAACAAAATCCCCTTCCCTGCCAGATATTCCCACACGTGGTAGTGAACTAGAGGCACAGTTTACCTTGAATTATGTAAATCTTCTGTTGTAATCTGTGCATTTTCTATTTCGTGATCATTGCCACAGCCCTGAATCCTGATGATGAAATTAGGCTCTGGGAGCCTTTGCTCATGAGGTCTTAGGGGGATTCAGTACTCTGTGAACTCTTCCTTCTGCATTCCTAGAGAGGAACAGCATATTTGGGCAAATTTCGAACGGTGCAGCATTGTGGGGAGTTAATCAGTACTGTTATTGATGGGTCTGGAGATGACACACAAATAGCAAAGGAAATCAAAGTAAGGGAATCCTACATAACTGTGGCCTTCCAGTGCCTGAAGAGCTACAGGAAAGATGGGGAGAGACTATTTACAAGGGCCTGAAGGGATAGGACACAGGGAATGGTTTCCCACTGCCAGAGGGAAAGGATAGATGGGATACTGGGAAGGAATTCCTCCCTGTGAGGTGCTGAGGCACTGGCACAGGGTGCCCAGAGCAGCTGTGGCTGCTCCATCCCTGGGAGTGTTCCAGGCCAGGCTGGACAGGACTTGGAGCAGCCTGGGCTATGCAAGGTGTCCCTGCCCATGGCAGGGGGTGGGACTGGATGATCTTTAAGGTCCCTTCCAGCCCAAACCATTCCATGATGATTCAACATTTTCTTACAATAATTCCCTGCAGTTCTGTTGCCTTTAAAATCTTCCAACTCTGGACTCAAGTGCTGAACATCCTTTTAGTTCAGGTTTGGGGTTTATTTGATTGGTTTTGTTTAATTGTTGGTTGTTTTATTATTGCTGATGCCATTTATTTGTTAGTTTGGCCTATATTTTGGGTGGTTTTTTAGCTCTCTGTTGGTGAATGAACTGTGCTGTGTGAAGTGGAAAACCCTGGCAGTGAAGGGATAATTATTTAGTGACAGGAAAGGACAATGAGGTTGCAGAACATAGTAAAAAGTCCCCATCCCTAAGTGACAGCCCAGGTACAATCCATCTTGCTGCCTCAGCTGTCAGGCACTGACCTGGTAGACCTGGGGAAGCAGCCTGCATGCTGAGTGGGGGAAAATTAGCACCTCCAAGAGGAGCATTCATCCCATCCTGGGTCTGGAATGGTTTGGGTGAAAACAAACCTCACAGAACAGAGAGTTGTGAGCACTGAGGACCTTTCAAATTAATCTGTAGGTGCCAAAAACTGTAAAAAGGGCAAACAAGTGGTGACAGGGTGAGGATTCATCCCACATCACGTGGGAGCACTGGCACAGAGCAGGCTCCAGGTCTTCCAAACATCCCCCAGCATCCTCTCCCTGCAGCCTCTGCAGCTGTTATCATCCCCCTTCAAAGCTGCACCACAAACAAAACATCTCCTGGCCACAGCTAACCCCAAGCACAAAGGAGGACACAGAGGAGCAGTTTGTTTTACAGACTATGATGTGCCCAGGGAATTCAAACAGCTTCCTGCAGCAGCTGGACAGAGTGCTCAGACCTGCGCACACAGGTCACACATGTTCCCCTGAAGAAATGATCTGGAACCATGTGAGAGAACAGGAGGAGGCTGATTCACAGCCAGGAAGATGCTTAACCCTTCCCTGGGCAGGAGAGAGGAGGGAAGCTCCAGTGAGGCTCTAGGGGACATGGCTAGCAGGCATTCTTGCAGGTAGAACCAGATCAAAAGGACAAGGTTGGGCCCTGAAGGAGGTTTCTACGTCTGCAGATGGAAGGTCAAGGCAGTAGCTGGAGGAGCCTGTGACGCCCTAAAGAAGTAGCTGTGAGGACAGTGCAGGGACAAGGGCTCAGCGCTGGCCTCAGGCAGGGACAAACCGGCTCTGCATTGTCTTG
>NW_008684586.1:0-5546 GCF_000695815.1 Acanthisitta chloris | reverse complement strand
GGGAGCCACGAGCTGCCTTTTCCTGCCTGTCTCTGTGCAGTTTCCTAGACGAAAAAGCAAAAGGGATTTTGGGAAGGGGATCCCATGGGAAAAGCTCTCCCTACACTCCCCTTCAGGTGTGGGGCTGCAGCACAGGGTGAGAGGGTTTGGCATCCAGGGCCTCTGTACCACTGGGTCTGAGTGGATGTGACCTGCTCTGCCCTCCCCATCACTGCTGGGACCCTAACAGCGAAGGCGTTTTCTACCCTCTGCTCTGAATCTCCCCTGTCTCAGCTAGGGGCGGAGATGGGGCTGAGGCTTGAGAGCATCCCTGGGGAGATGGGCTCAGGGGGCTGGGTGAGGGGGCTGTGGGGGCTGGGAGGGAGCACACAACGTGCTGAGCCAGGGAATAGCATGAGGAGGCCAACAAAGCACAGCAAAACAGCGGAGGATGAATTGCTTGGCATCCCCCACTCTCCTTAGAGCTTCCCTTCATCCCTGCCCACAGCAGCAGCACAGCCAGCCCAGTGCTGCTCCCTCCCCTGTCCTGAACATGCAGAGGCCTCAGCTTTCTCCACCTCAGCCTGCCCAAGCCCCCAGAACGAACACGAAATGCTGCCTTACCTTGCCCACCACGTGTGGGTCGCGGAGCAGGTTTGGGCGCCTCGGCCAGCACAGCTCCGTTGTCCTGATGGTTCCTGCAGCAGGGACACTGTTCCTGCCTGGCAGAGGTGCAGCAGGTTGCAGACACACGGCAGACAGACACACACCCAGACACTGCTACTGGGAAGGCTCCACCATTGGGAAAGCACAGGCAGTGTGAGCACCCTCGGACAGCATCGCTGCCGTGGGGACAAGCACAGCGTCAGGAATCAAAGCCACCCGGTCCCAGCTCCTCTGCTTCCCCCTCATTACCTTGTGTCTGACTGCAGCAAAGCCCTTGCAAAGTGCTGCCAGAACAGCTGGCTGCCAGGGATGTACAGAGTGATCGATATGTTTGGCTTTTCATGTTCATCCATCGTGGCAATCTGCTTTCATGCTTTCAGTATGGGAATGAGGTTTGAAAGCAGCTCTGAACTTTGTTCTTGTGGCATTTACTGCTTGGCCTCAATCCAGAGGCCACACAGCGTCACCTGGCACTCTGGAAAGGAGGGTTAATTATAGCCACTCCTCATCTCTCTCCCCAAAAAAGCACCTGGTTTAGAATCCCAAAGATCCTCCCGGTGCATCCAGGCACTCTCCCCCACAGACAGACAAGGCTCTGGAGTGAAAGCTAGAGGAAAAACAGAGCTCCCAGTTTGTTTACTACCTCTTGGCACACATCCAGACCCTGCTTTTTATACACCACTTCCAGGCTCTGCAGCCTGGTGAGGAGGATGCAGCTCTGCCCTGGCTCCCAGCACATCACTGGGACCAGCAGCATCCCAGGCTGCTCCCACAGCACAGGACACTGCTGAGCTGAGGCTGGGACAGACTGTGGAGCTCAGGGCTGTAAGAGAATGTGTAATCTGTAAATACGAGAGTGTGTGTGGTGGGGGATGAGGGATTTCAGTCCAAGCTGCACCGTTAAAAGCTGTTTTCTGGGTTGCTGAGCTATCAGAGGAAGCAAAGCTGACGTCAGAGGGATATTTCTGAGCATTTGTGGAGGTTTCTGGAGAGTGGAAATTGAGCCAAGCTGAGCCAGAGGTACGGATAGACAGGCCCAGTTCTCCTAGATGTGAACCAAGGCTGGCAAGAGGAGGTGTTTTGGAAAGGACCTTCATTCTCTGGGCCAAGGGAGCAGCCAGTTCAAACAGGTCAAACTCTGTAACCCTTTTATACCTGTGACAGTAGGAAATGGGACCAGAATGTTCCTTTTAAACTAGAATAGAATTCTGCAACAATGGAAAGAAAATAAAACACTCATTAATCTAACAGCAGTTTCACCAAGGAGCTGATTCCAGACCTCCTCTAGGGCATGGACACAGCCAGGACAAGGCCAGACTGGACGGGGTTTGGAGCAACCTGGACTGGTGGGAGGTGTCCCTGCCCTGGGCAGGGTGTGGAACTGGACCATCTCTGAGGTCCATTCCAACCCTCAGCATGCTATGATGAGTCAGGGGGCTGGAAGGAAACAGAGCTAAGATAAATAATCAGCTTGCCTGCACTGGAACTGGCCTGGATCCTGCAGCACACACCAAGCACCATCCTGGCCGTGGGTGTGTGGCATTAGCAGGAACAGAGGCAGAGACACTGCTCAGGAAGGCACATTCATGTGTCAGCTCATTCCTTGCAATGTTTTCCTTTCCCTGACTTTCGTTCTTTACCAGGAACAAGTTAAAATATCCTTGAAGTCCTTTTCAAAGAGTCTCAGGCTCTGCAGTGGCTTACAGTGGTGTCCTGCCCCCCTTAAGGATGTCCTCCTGTTCTTCACCCTGACAGCCATCCTGAGGGCAAAGCGTAACATCCTCAAGAATGAGTCTTAAACCAGCACCATATTTCTCAGCAATGCCCTAATTTGAAGGAAACCCAAGTCCTCTTGGATGTAAGTAGTTATTAATTACAATGCAACAGGAAAATTCATTAGGGAATAGAAGCAAGCTTTCAATTAATGTCATTTTTATCCAGGAACATTAGATGAGCTTATTTTTTGCTTTTGCATTTAACAAGGATCTGGAAACATTTGCTAATTTCCAACTATTAGGGTTCCTTCTGTGAACTAATGTGATCCCTTATTTGCATATAAACATTTCTGGATTCACTCTGAGCTGCCTGTTTATGTCCAGGATTGAGCTGAGCACTGTGTGAGTGTACAGACAGAGCTCTGTGTATGCACAGCAGCAGCACATTGTCCCAGGCTGTGAGACAATCACAGTATGTTCAGGGGTTGGGATGGAGCTCAGAGATGATCCAGCCCCAACCCCTGCCCTGGGCAGGGACACCTCCCACCAGAGCAGGTTGCTCAAGGCTCATCCAACCTGGCTGTGAACACTGCCAGGGTTGGGGCAGCCACAGCCTCCCTGGGCAACCTGGGACAGTGTCTTACCACTCTCACAGGGAAACCTCTGCATAAGAGCTCATCTCAATTGCCTCTTTCTATTTCTCCCCATTCCTCCTTGTCCTGTCCCTGCAGTTCCTGACAACTTGGAGCATTTCTTTCAGGGCTTCATTCCACCCAGTCTGGTTCTGGGCCCACATGAGGCTCAGCAGTGAGGCTGAGCAAAAAGCCAAGTGTTGTCTCTTGCTGACTCTTACACAAACATTCCCCTCAGTCTTTTTGAAATGTTCTCTGTGCTTCTTGTGCCAAATATTTTACTTTCAATTTCAGTTTCGGTCTCAAAGCAAAACCTGCTTGAAATAACAGAATTCTCATGAAATAACAGAGCCCTCAGGTGCCAGACATGAATTCCTTCTCACTGAAAGCTGAACACATCAGCCACCTCCAGACTCTTCTGGTACTGTACTTCCTTCCCTTTCTGATCTCTGAACGTTTTGTTCAGGTCTGGGTTTGGGTTGGCTCTGTTGTTTCTGTGTCTGCAAGTCCCTGGAAACCTGATCTTTAGCTGCAGAGGACTGACCCAGTGGTAGTCCATGCCCAGCTAAGCCCTGAATGGATGTTTTGGGCTCTCTCTTTGTTGCTTTCATGAAGCTGAACAGGAAAACACTTGCCAAAACTCCCTCTGCTCCCTGCTTGAGAGGCTCTCACACACATCTCCTGTCTCCCAGATTCCCATGTTTATTGCTGCTGCAAACGTCAGATAAATCAGCATGTAAAAAAAGAAGCCATAACATATTTCATTTTCCAGATCTTAATTTGTGTTCAGCTATTCAGTATTTCCATTGGAAATGTGTTTCCATCTGAAATGTTCAATCTCAATTTAAATCCAGTTCTTAAAGCAGGAAAATCTCTCAATGTTTTCTCTGACCTCAGACATTTTTGAGGGGTTTTTTGTTGTTCTCAGTTTAAAAAAAAATCCCAGAAGTTTCAGCTCTTTGCAAAAGAACTTTGTTGTTGGTTTTTTCCTGAGCTTTTTCCAGTGCAAAAAAAAGAACTTCCACTGTTCAAAAATGCCTCTGCAGTTGTGCCATTATCCTGGGGAGATGTGCCCCAGGCCATGGCAGAGGGGAGAACAGAGCGAAGCTGCAGGTGAGGCTCAGGCTCTGAACCAGGGACAGGCATTTCTGGAGAATCCTCTGATCAGCCCTCCTGATAGCTCAGCCTGGGCTTCAGCTGTCACATTCCTCACCATTCCACACTGCTGGTGTTAAAATGAGCCCCAAAAGGCAACAGCCAGAGTCGCTGTGACCTTGCTGAAGTGTTCTCTGACCCAGGGCAGGGAGGAAATGCAGGTCAGGCTTTGAGGAGGTGTCAGGAGGGATGGACAGACCCTGTGGGCTCAGCACTCCAGTCCACATCCATCGCCCCATATCCAGCTCTCCTGGGATTTGGGCAGAGCTGTTGCATCCCCCGAAGGGCTCACTCAGCCCCTTGGGCACATCCCATGGTGCAGGACTCAGGCCACAGCCTGACCTGGAGAGCTGCTGTCTCCCTCCATGCCTTTCTCTTGCCCTTCATTCCAGCTCCTTCTCCACTCCCTGCTGCTCCCTGTGCGAGCCTGTTCCAGCCTTTTGTTCCTTTGCTGGGTGGAAACTTCCTTCAGTTTTCCAGGCTGAATTTATTCATGGCTAGTGTATACTTCTTGTTCCAGTGCCAAGTTTGTCTGTTAGATCTTCTCCCTCCCCAGCACTTTCCCTGCCCACATTTATTTATAGAAGCCAATCTTTACCCATTTTTTCTTCTTCATTTTCTTCTTTTTTTCCTTCTTTTCTACAGAACCGTTTAATTTCCCTCACTGGCCCAAGGCCTGACTCGTGGGCAGTTGTCCACCCTTCCTCTCTAGCCCCTTTCAGAGCTGTGCTCCTCACCTCTCTACAGCCTTCGGAGGTTCATCTGTCCAACTATAGGGCACAGAGCACGTCACCAACTTGTTCTTCCTGGTGAGCCTTCAAAGTGCCTTTCAGCTGTCTCTGAACCCTGTGTTTTTCTTGTCAGTGTAATATGCTTAGTAATAACACCTACCACTTCTCTGTATCACACTGCACTTCCTCAACTCCACAGTGGCTGGCAAAGCAACACAAAGAAATTGGATTTAACCAGAGAGGGAAAATGGTATTTTCTTAAATAACCTTTGCCTCCACCAGGTCCTTCTGCAGGTCACAGGATTAGAGCGTTTTGGTGACTCACAGCCTGGCGATTATTAGCCTGTGGAGCTCAAAGCAATTACTGAGGCCTTGAACAAACCTTTTCTGGGTGGAGGAAGCTCGGTGGCACTGTTAGCATCTTGGCAATGAGCATAAGTGTGCTAGAGCCACTGTGCTGGGTAAAGCTGCTGTGGCTTGAGGTGGGGAAGGTAAAAATAGATGTTTATAGATACATTTGCAGAGACACCAAGTTGGGTGTGAGTGTGGATCTGCCTGAGGGTAGGAAAGCTCTGCAGGAGACCTGGACTGACTTGGTCAGTGGCCGAGGACAACTGCAGGATGGTCTTACTGACCTTACTGGCTCAGTGCTGGTCCTGCCCGTGGGA
>NW_008684585.1:0-20783 GCF_000695815.1 Acanthisitta chloris | reverse complement strand
CACCCACTCGTCCCAAAGTGGGGTCTGCACTTGCAGGAGGATAAAGTGTGGCTTTCCCTTAGTTTCCATGTCAGAGGTGCTGGAGGGAGCAGTGCAGTCAGGATTTCCCTGTCTGGGCTGCAGGAGGGGAGGTGGAGGTGTCTGCAGGGGTTTAAAGGTGATCCCTGCAGCATCACAGACCTGCAGAGTTAATTCAGAGAGGACTCACGAGGCCTCAGCATTTCCATTTCCCCAGGGAAGGTTGATTTGTGATTCAGAGAGGACTCACGAGGCCTCAGCTCTTCCATTGCCCCAGGGAAGGTTGATTTGTAGGTGAGTGGTTGGAGCTCAGGTAGTGAAGTTGTTTAATCCAATTCAGAGCACTCAGCCAATTGAGAAATACAAGTATTTGCCTGAACTCCTCTTCCTTTTCAAATTATCAAGACTATTCTCTTCCATACATGAATTTTCAACCAAGACTTTTGTTTAGGTATGATTTATAATGTTTCTTAGCTGTAGATCTTATCTGCTTTTCCCCTACATGGTAAATAACATGTGAGATCTGAACAGTTCTCAGATGCTGATTCCAAATCTTCTGCATCAAATCTGAATCCCAGTGGGTTCTGTACCTTCCCAGTTGTTCAGCACTTCCAGGGTTTATTACAGTTTAGATGAAACTAATCAATCCAACCCCTTTAGAGATACTGGTGAGGTTTTGGGAGTCTGAAGAGCAGAAGACCATGAAGAGTCCCCAGAGCTGCTCCAACTCAGCAACACAATAATGTAAGTTTCCTTTAAAAGAACAATGACTGTAACTTTTTTCTATGCTTTATAATTTGTTTACAAACCTAATTTCCTTCCCTCCAACACCTACTAGGGATTAGAAATAAATATATTTCCCCCAATTTATATCCTTTATTTTATTATTTAAACCACATTGATTTTATCCTTTCCCCAGTGCTTTTGTTCCTGCCATGGTTAACATCTATTTTGGCTTTGCTTTGCAGAGGATCTCTCTGGGGACATTGGTGGGTCCTGCTCCTCTCCCTGGCACTGGTGGGTGCAGCTGCACAACTCACAAAAACGTTTGGTGCTCACAGGGACTCAGAGCAGGACTAGGAGCCTTGTGCTTTATAGAGACTCTTTTAAGGCTGTTCACTTGTAACAGTAGACACTAAACCAGAGAGTTTTAGGCTGTTTCTGTTTCATGCCACATGGTGGAGAGCCTGACCTTCCTGGCTCTGCTGGAAACTTTTCTGGCCCAGAGGCTCAGCCCTGGAGGAGACTCCTGGTGCCAAGGGGTTGCACAGCATCCCCTCCCAGGTGCTGCTCCCTGCTGCTTTCAGGAGCTCAGACAGGCAACTCATAGACGATGTGTGACCCCTGAGCGTGGCAAAGCCCTGGCACAGTCCTGAACTGGACCCACTGGGCAGCTTTGTGTCCCTCAGGAGCTGCAGCTGGGGCAGCCAAGGTCATCACTGGGAGAGGCCTGCTGAGCCCAACAGTCCAGCCCTGCTCAAAGCATCTCACCTGATCATATCTAATGGGGATGGTGCAGAGCCCAAGAATCTCCCCTTGCTGCAGCTTAAACCCATCTCCAGCTCATGGAGATCAGAGGGAAAGCTCCTGTGGCTGAGGGGACAGAGCTCCTGTATCACACATCCCTGGGGGAGCCCTGGCAGAGCTCTCACACCAAGGGCAACCACTTGCTGGGCTGGGGTAGGGACAACCTGGAATGCAACTCCCAGAGCTGCAAGGAAAATTCCAGAGGAAGGTTTGGACCATGTGGTGCCCATAAAAATGAAGGCAAAATGTTTCAAAAGTATATGTAATGTGAAGATAGGGTTGGGGTTTTTTTAAAAAGTTTCAAAAGTATTGAATGTAAAAAAAAGCCTCAACAGGAGTTTAAATAAACACAGGCAAGTGAGTCAGCAAGAAGATATAAAATCATCAGGAAAGGCTGAGTTTGTTTTAATACAGGGATTACTGTAAACACTGGGAGTGCATGGTAACAATTTGTAGCCCATGTGTTTTGAAATATCATAACTGGTGTCAATAAACACATTAAAATTCAACTTCAAAGAGCTTTGTGGATGTTTGGAGTGTCACGAAGACATGGCAAAATGGGGATTTGGGATGGAAACAAGTATGGGAGCAATCAAACACAGCTCCTATGTGAAGAAAGGGATCTTGTCAAGCTGTTAGAGCTAAGCATCTGTGATGGTGATTATTGCTTCTTACAGGCTAAGAACTGCTCTCAGCCCCTGATTTCTTTCACACTGTCTCCCTCACCTCCCACCCTGACCTACGTGCTTGTCTCTCCCACCTGCTCTGTCTCACTTCCCAGGCTGAATCTTTCTGAGCAGGGTTTGTTTCTCCAGTCCCTGGGAATGCCTGATGGATTTCCAGGCACTGTCTCACTAGGAAGCAGAAATTCAGGTTGTATCTGTACCAGGATGACTTGTGGCTCATTATAGCATCACAGAATGTCCTGAGCTGAAGGGACCCACAAGGGTCATCAGTCCAACTCCTGTCCCTGCACGGACACCCCAACAATGCACCCTGTGTCTGGGAGTGTTGGCCAAACACTCCCTGAGCTCTGTCAGTCTTGGGGCTGTGCCCACTGCCCTGGGAGCTGTTCAGTGCCCAAACACCTCTGGGGGAAGAGCCTTGTCCTGATATCCAACCTGACCCTCCCCTGACAATGCTCCAGGTATCCCCTGCTCACAGAGAGCAGAGATCAGAGCTGACCCTCAGCATTTTTTGGAACTTGTAGAGGAGTTAGTGACCCATGTGGGATGGATTTGGTTGTCTCAGTTATTGTGTTGTCTCTCCACAGCTCTCAGAAATAAACCCTCTTTCCATCCCTGAACGAGATGTTGTCACACCAGCAGGAGCCAAACTTCCAGGTGAGCACAAGATGGTTTTGCTGTCTCACATTGTCTCATCTCTGAATTCAATTCACTGCACTCCAGCCAGGCACCAACAGCCACTTCCCTTCTTACAAACCCTATAGCCCCCAAATTAATTCAATTTTTTTAAGGTGATATACGACAGAACCAACCTGAGGGAACAGATGAGAATTCCTGTGTCCAGGTTTAACCATCCCAGCCAATATTGCCTTGTTTTAACCCTCAGCCTCGTGTTCACCCTGGAGTCCCTCACTGTGTGCTGTGTGCAGATCAGGCACATTAAATGAGGCTTCTGGGGGATGTTTATAGCAACTTCTCCAATGCTGAGGGCACCTGTTGGCACTAATAGAGCAGCACGAGTGGAAACATGGGTGTGCACACCAAAAGGGATGTACACAAACCCTGGGGGGATTAGAGACGTTGCTGGAGTGGCTAAATTGGCATTTGACACAAACACATCTGCAGTGGAAGCAGAATGGAAATACCATGCACAGAGCTGATCCCTTGTTGGGTGTTTAGGAGTTTGTCTGAGGTATAAACATCTCTGTACACAGAGAGCATTTGCTTGTGTTCGAAACTGCTGGTTAATATCTCTCTCTGCTTGGCATCTGCCCCTGATTCCTCAGCACCTCCCTGCAGTAGCTGCCACCTTTGCCATGGGAGCTGCAGGAAAGGGTCATTAAATTTAATGAAAGCCACCCTTGCTTTGAAGCTGCTCTGGCTGTGGAGCCCCGAGGAGAAGCAATTAGAGCCCAACAGCCACGGGATCGGCTGCAGGGAGAGAGGGACTTAGTTAGTTTTTAAAGGAAATTTCCTCTGTAAACGGATTTGGATTGTCAGACCTGATTGGACTCAAAGCTACAGAAATTTCTCTCTTTGGGAAGTCTTTGCTTGCAGCAAAGTTTTCTTATTGCCCCCCCCAATGGCTGTGAAATGGGGAGCAGTGGGGAAGGGCTGGGGGTGTGATCCTTTGGAACAAACTTCCTCAAAAGAGTTTATCCTTCTCAGCCAAGTGCTGAATGAAGAGGGAAGGATGGAAGGAAGAAATCCTCACATCTGCCTGCAGACAGCTCAGCTCATCAGCAGCCTCAGACAGGGATTCCTGGTGGGAAGCAGGTTTTGCTCCAAAGCAGCATTCAAAGCTGTCAGGGCTTTGCAAACCAACAAGAGGCAGAAATTAATACTCACTTTTGGTGATTTTTACCAAGAATTAGTCTTTAAATCAAGTGAGAAGGACAGGGGAAAATATTCCAGAATGCCATGATAATTCCCCAAATATAGTTGTATCTATTTAAAAATGTTTTTGAGAGTCTCCTCCAAATGGTCAGGAAGATTCAGCTGGAAAAGGATTCAGCTGGAAAAGGTCTGATTCCAGTGCAAACATTATTCAGAGAAGCAAACTGGTTACTCAGTTAATATTTACAAGGAAACAAAATTGTTCTAATCTTCACCAACTTTGGGGAATATTTGAGAGTCTCAGCCAGGCCAGAGTGAAAAATCTTATCATATATCATCTCCCTTCCCTCTGTGGAGTTGCCAGGTGTGCACAGAGCCCAGGGATGCAGGAACTCTGCCTTGGAGCCCTGTGGGGAGCAGCACAGCTCCACTGGGAGATCCTCCCCTCTGAGGGCTCTGGGATCTCTGGGCTTTGTGTTCTGAACTAGCTCTCACATCATTTTTTTGACCTCATTAAAAACATTTCCTTTAGAAACCCAACAAAACCCCAAACACAATCCAAATATAAATCAATGCAAATGCAATTACTGTAACTGACCCTCCTCTGTGCCTCAGGGGCCGGAAAAATCCATTGATTCTCTGCTGTAATTTATCTGGGAAGTAAGAACACCCTGTTTCACTTCCAGCTACAGTCCTGAATCAAACACTGCACTGCCACATCCCTGGAGGAAGCAGCACTGCTGGAGCAGCTGGGGGGAATGGGAATGAGGAGGATTGGGAGAGCAGAGCACTGGGAGAGCAGAGGACTGAGAGCCCAGACCTAAAGGGGCATTTTGTCTTTTACTTTTCCAATGGAAAATGGGACAGTTACATAGAATCCCAGACTGATTTGGGTTGGAAGGACCTTAAAGCTCATCCCATTCATTGGGCAGTGGTGATGGTGTCACCACATGGTCCAGCCCAAGGCTGTTACCTGCCCCAAATTGGGCAGATTGACTCTTTTTCAAGGTTTCAAGGAGAAGCTTCTGCAGGAGCTCCAGAGAGGAGTTCCCAACACAACTCATGGCAAGATGGTTTGACCTCCAGGTCGGATGTGCTCCATGTGGATTGGAGCTTCCATGCTTGCCAATTTAAGAGCATTTAGGAATATGTGGATTACCAGGAGAGACTATAATGAGGTTGGACCAACAGTACCCCAGGGAAAATGCTCTTGAAAATTTCAGTAGGACCATCCAGGATTTTTTTTTTTAAGTGCCAATCTGAGCAGCTGGAGAGCAGTTCATAAATCAGCCCAAAAATAATTGATTTATAGTAAGTGATTTTATAGCTTACTAAAGAAAGGTCCCTTGTGCATTGGGCTGAAGAAAGAGTCCTTGTTCGGAGCGTTTTTGCCATCCAAGATGTTGGTTTTAATTCTAGCAATGTGTTGATCCCTGTTAGAACTGCAAACAGTTTGTCAGACTTTTAAACACTTGAGAAGGAGCTGCCCAGCCTTGCCCGGGGGGACTGGCACTGTGCCACCCCCATGAACTCTGCAGAGCTGGGAAGAGACCTCTGATGGGGACCAGAGGGCTCAGGGGCTGCTGCCCCTTCACCACGGCCATGCACATCTCCTGCAGGAGCTCAGAGGGGACTAGCCCAGTGGTTTTGCTCACAAAATAGTGGATGTGGTGGTTAAAGCTGAGCTCTCTCACCTCCAGTATCTCTGTGCTGTTGGAATCCTTCCCATGTGAGTTGCTGTGTCACATCCCATAAAACCTTGGCTGTGTTTGTCCATCTGTGGGGTTCCACCGATATTCCAGCACAAGGACTATGTGGGGCTAAATTTAGATACTTAATGCTTAGTAGAATATTCAGTAAAGTGAGTAAATTCGAGAGCATGAGGTGGAAGGTTCCTGGTTTGGGCTGATTCTCCTGAATGAGTGTTTTGATGTCAGGCACCTGAGGGAAGGGAAGGCACTGGCAGAGATCCTTTCTGGGAAAAGCTGAATCCACTAGGAAAAAGTGTTATCCCTCTGCTTCATCCCCAAGCACTGGGGAAAGTGATGACCCTGCAAACTTTTTCCTGGAATTCCCAAACAAATGTGTTTGGCCAAGCTCAATGTTTGTAAACAACTGCACTAGTGTAAGTGTCCTGCTGAGTGATCGCATTGCCGAAGTGAAGCTCAGGACAGAGGTGTGAATCGTCTCAATGACATTTGCCTTCAAATAAAGGACTTGAAAACTGCATTTACAGAGCTCATCCTTACCCACCCCTGCAAGTGTGCGAGAAATCTCCTTTAGTCCTGGAAACTCATTTGCACTGGGGTTTAGGTACTGCCCAAAAATGACTGGGGGAAAAAAACCCGAAACTCATTTGCACTGGGGTTTAGGTATTGCCCAAAAATGGCTGGGGGAAAAAAAAACTGAAGATGCATCCGAGAACTTCTTGAATCTGTTCAAGACTAACACGAGCATAAGCAAAGAGCTGAAATGTGTCGTGTTGCTCACGAGCACTGTCTGTGCTCGTTCAGTGAGGAGATGAAGCTCCAAACGCAGGGATGCCCTCTGCTGCCTTGGGACCGGTTAGCCACCTGCCACCTCCTCCCTCTGCCCCTAAAACACTAGCACAAGGCGCTTTTCCTCTCCTACAACACATTTCCAAGTGCTCTGAAAGAGGCACAGCTAACCCTGTGCTGAGCTGTTCACCGAGCAAGGCAAGGGGGAAAACAGAACAGGTTGAGAGGACATGGGTAAGGGAGTGGAGGAGAATTTGTGGACAACTCCACTCCATCCACCAAACCTCATTTTTTTCCCCCATGATCAGAGCAAAAGCACAAAGCAAAGAGCTGGAGCAAAGCACGAAGCTTTTCTGCCCCAAAGGTGAGACCTGTGTTACTCCAGGCAGTTAATGCAAGTATTCAGAGCACTTCTGTTAGGAAATCAGACTCAGCAATCTTAGACCTTTCTTCTGGTCTGGTGCTACCTGTTAGCAGCTCGAAGGAAATGGGTCAACCAACAAGGTGTAGCTGTGGACAGTTTAAATATTTCACAGCTCACTGAGCTCCCCACGAGGAGTGATCTGCAGTGACTGTGGGTATAGTCTCCTGCTCCAGTAATTAATGCAAATAAGAGAAAATAAAAGGCACCAAAAAAAGAGGATGCAAAATAAAAATGCAAAAGCTGTGCTGGAGAGCAGAGGGTGAGTGCAATGGGGCAAGCCCAGGTGCTGCCAGGAGGGAGAGGAGCAAAGGGAAGAGCAGGAGAGCTGTGCAGGCACAACCTGTGATCACAGTGACACCTAGCAGAGCTCTGAGTGTGCTTTTATGGAGATTTCAGTCTCCCAGAGCTGGTGTAATCCTGGATAGAGTCACTGAAACCCAACTCGTTTCACATCGAGGACCTGGTCCAGCTCCTCCAGCCGAAAATCCTTCATCAGCTGATGATTACAGGTGAGCAGCACCCCCAGCCCTGCCTTGGCCTGGCTCTTTCCATTCACCTCTTAGCCACGACTTTGCTCAAGGACACACTGTGAGATAGCAGAAGTTGGCACAAGTTCCATGACTCCAGACTTTCTATCAGCCTCCTGGTCACCTTGTGTTGCCATGACTGCTCAGAGCACTGGAAATTCAGTCCTTTGTTTAGATCTCGTTTTTGCTTTGAAGGGTCTAAGTCCTCAGTCATTTGGGACCTTATTCCCTTGGCCCTCATGGCATAGAAAATGAGGTGCAGGAATTCTTCCTCTGATGTATTTCTACCCGTGCAAACATCCCCCCTTCCTTCTCCCCAGCTTTCTGTGCTGACCATGATGCCACATGGTGTGGAATAGCCCTTGGGTCTCTTGGGGTCACCTGTCCTGGCTCTGTCCCCTCCCAGCTCTTGGTGCACCCCAGTCCTGTCACTGCTGGGGTGGGATGGGAGGCAGAGAAGGCCTTGGCTCTGTGCAAGCAATAATGAAAACACCCCAGTGCTATCAGCACTGTTTCCAGCCCAAGTCCCAAACAGCCCCCCACCAGCTACTAGGATGAAAATTAACTCTATCCCAGCCAAAACCTGTTCATTTTTTCCCCTCCCTCCCTCTCTGAGTCTCATTTAAGTTTCAATCCAGCAGCAGCTCTGTATTTTCTTTGAAATGTCAAACAATTCATCATTTCGCACTTTGCCCATTCCCTGTGAATTTCGAGGCTTTATTGGCACACTGTGATGTCAGCCCAGGACAATGGCACTGATTACCCCAAACAATGTGCTTCTTGTCACCCTGCCCAGTTTTGGTGAGGAGCTCTCGAGAGCTGTACGAGAGCTCTTGCTCTCTGCCTCTCCTCCCTGTTAGCACACTCACAGCAAAGCCTGAGCTGCAATACACCCTGGACAGTTATTATCTTTGGGTTTGCACTCCTGGCCCTGCCCTGGGCCGTGCAGAGCTGTGGTAGCTCTGGAGGTGCCCTCAGCCCCCCCTGCCCTGCAGGGGATGCTGATGGATATTTTGTTCCAAAAGCAGCTGGATAGAGGTGCCAAATGCATCTCCCCAAAGGGGCACAGAGGAAAGGTGGGACAGGAGATTTGTTTCCCCTGAGAGATGCTCAGGGCTCAGCAGAGAGCTTGGGAATGCCACAGTCATGGTTGTACCATACAAGGCTCAGCAGGCAAGGTCAGATCCAGGTAAATGAGGTGTTTCTTCACCATCCATGACCAAAGGGAAGTGATGCCAGGCAGCCCAGCATGGACAGACCCAGCAGCTGCTTGGAGGAGTGGGGTGGCTCTCAAAGATGCTCAGCAAAGGAGCAGTAGCTGTCCCAAAGCCCATCAGAGACCCAGCACAGCCCAGAATGCCCAAGGATCATCATCAGGGAATGGTTTGGGTTGGAATGGACCTTGAAAGCTCATCTAGTCCAACCTCCCTGCAGTGAGTAGGGACATCTTCAACCAGAATAGGTTACTCAGAATTCTGTCCATCCTGACCTTGGATGCTCCCAGGGATGGGCCACAAGGAGCTATAATGATTATAACAGCAGCTGTGCAGGGATGTCCTGCAGAGGGGACTGTGGAACAACCTTGGTGACATCTAGAAGTGGCCAGGAAGGGTAAGGGGCAGGTAAATACCAACACTGCATTGAGCAGGAGCAGCTCCATCAGATGATTTACTGAGCAACTGGCAGGTTCACCTCCATTCCTCCCACTCTGGAAGGATCCAGGTGAGCACCTGAGTATGAGAGGTTTGATGTGAAGGAGGTAAGAACATTCCAGAGCTTTTCCCAGCAGAGATGTCTCTACCTGGAGCAAAGTGTAGCTGTGGGTGAGAGAGGCTCTGCAGCCCTTAGACCCACAGCAACATGTGCACCCACACACACACACTGCTTTTATTAAGCCATTCCATGCAAGTATTTTATGTATGTATATTTTTTTATTTGGAAAACTTCAGAGTGCTGTTTTTTCACACACAGTAAAGTTAGCTTTGCTAAGATTCATTAGTCCCCCTTTCCCCCTGTGTGTAAATGGATCTCTCTCAGTTATGCAATGCAAGGGTACACAAGCATGAAAAGTGCAGAGCCAGCCAAAAAAAGCATTGTTCTGAGCTTGGACCTGTAAAATATTCATATTCAATAATAAAAAAGAAAAAAACCAGCCCTTAATAAAAAATTCAGGGCGTAAAATATGCATTGTCGTTGCATCCCCAGGGCTGAATCCCTTTCCAGGCCAACATGTTCCAGGGCTTTCACTGCCTTGTTTTACTCGATTAATTCCAAAC
This sequence comes from Acanthisitta chloris, assembly GCF_000695815.1. Classification (NCBI taxonomy): domain Eukaryota; kingdom Metazoa; phylum Chordata; class Aves; order Passeriformes; family Acanthisittidae; genus Acanthisitta; species Acanthisitta chloris. The sequence goes on along the minus strand of NW_008684585.1, from coordinate 10,991 downwards.
CAATTCACTCCCAGACATCCCAGTATTAGGTGCCTAAATTGATTCTGATTTCTCTAAGGGCAGTGTATCTATGACTACAGTAATAGCTGGCAGAGCTGAGGCTGCTCACAGCACCCAGCTGTGTTTGGTGGGGCTGTCCCTGCTCTGCTGCCAGGGCTGGGCATCAAAGTGCCACCAGCACAGGGACACCCCAACCTGCTCCAAACGAGCAGGAGAGCTCTGCCAGCATGGTGTTAGGATCCCCTTGTTACCATGGATCTGAATGAGCAAATTAGTCAGGGCTGATGGGGCTGAGCAGCTTCCCATGGAGGAGAAACATGCTCAGGTGTCTCCAGCCAGCACTGCCCTGCAGAGCCACCCCTGGAGCTCTGCACACAGGGGCAGAGGAACCGAAATAGTCTCCTCTCTGTTTTACCCAAGGCAACAAGAGACAGGTGGAAATTTCCTCCTGGCTCAGATCCTGACTGAAATGTGCAGTATAGGGATATTGTCTGTAGCTTCCTCACAAGGGGAAGCACCAACCTCTGCTCTCTGTGGGCAGTGACAGCACCCAGGGAACAGCTGGAGCTGTGTCAGGGAGGGCTAGGGTGGATTTAGGGAGAGGTTCTGTCCCCAGAGGTGTTTGGGCACTGAACAGCTCCCCAGGGCAGTGTCACAGCCTCAAGACTGACAGAGCTCCAGGAGTGTTTGGCCAATGCTCTCAGCACAGGGTGCATTGTTGGGGTGTCCTGGGCAGGAGTTGGACTTGGTGACCCTTGGGATATCCAACTCAGCATATTCCATTATTCTATGATTTAATTTAGAGTTTTCTGCATCCCCATCTAGTGCCACAGCTGCAGGGCCAAACTGCCCCAAGATATGTGTGTGTCCCAAGGGATAATGACAGAAGGACAGGCCAGAGGAGACCTGAACTGGAATCACCTGAAACAGGAACTAGACCACCAAGTTCCTGAGCTGACAGGTGCCCTGTGCTGCTCCTGTGTAATTAGGGACTATGTGTGTCCCAGAGCTCAGCTCTGCAGGAGAATATTAAAGTGATGTTAGAAATGTTGCTAAAGAGAACTCAGGGACAAGAGGAAGGGTTCTGGCACTTAGATTTTATGAAGATATATGGGAGAAAAGAATGAGAAACTCCAAAACAGCCAATGCCTCAGATATTCCTTTCACCTAAAGTACAACTAGACATAGAACGAGTCCCAAGGAGCATAAATCAGGGGGTGGAAGATATGTTTTATAAAAGCCTCCAAATATAATTTCTTTACCTCCCACATTCTCAGGCCAAATGTTTTAAATGGAAAAGCATGTGGGACAATGTATTATTGGTGTCTTTAATGGCCATTCCCAGCAAGGTGATTTGTTCTGTGTCCTTAGTCTGATACTTATATGCAAGGAAAAGGAGGAAAAGGAAGAAAACTCAGGAAAATCTGATGTTGGAACAATTGAGATTTTAGGGGGGGGGGGAAAGCAGTAGAACTGTTCTTTCTCACTTCTGGTGGGTGTCAGATTTGAGCCACAGCACTGAGCTTCCCTGAAAGGGAACTAGGAGAATGAAGTATCTTCTCCTCACCATCCCAAGCTCCAGAACATCCATCTCCATCTGCCTGTCCCTCAGCACTGAGCTCCTGCAGCCTAAGAGTATTTACTGCTTGTTTTTGCAATGAATCTCTCACTGAGCACAGGGAGGGAATTCGATGGTGCTAGAAAACATTTCTCACCCTGTGGTTCCCAAGACATCTCGGATCAAGTGTAACTCTGCTGATGTCAGAGCCCTGGACTAGCCCAGGAGCTGTGGCTGAGCCACTTAGTCCTTGTAATGCAGAGGAGCTGAGAAGATTTGGAAAGATCCAGCCCTTCAGATCCTTGGCTACCCTGAAAAATCCGAAGGGAAACACACTTGCTGCCAAAGTTGTTTCCATGGGCCATTCCCAAATTCCTGCAGCAAACAGCACTCAGCTGTGGGCCAGCCCTGGTGGTCTGATGACATCTCTGCAGCACTGCCCTGCGGCCAAAATCACACGGATTTCCTAGAAACACATCCCCAGAGAACTCATGGAATTTGGAGGTATCCAAGACAACAGTGCAGATGCTGATTGCAGCTCTGCTGCTGGAAACTCACTGGTCACTGGGTTTACTTCAGAACTGGTGTTTTCACTGGTGTGAGGTCCTGGTTCCTGTGTGAGGGGAGGGATGGATGGATGGAAAACCTCCAGCTTGCCATCCTGGAGGTTTTATTTCCAGACCTGTCACAGGCTTTCTGGGGCAAGTCACTGAGATCTGGATCCATCCCATCTAACATTTACAGCTAAAGCAAAGGCTTTAAATCCAGGTAAGATAGTGGAGAGAGAGAGAGACTTCACCTCCCCGTGAGCTGCTGAGCTTCTGTCCTTCTCCATTTACTGAAAATCAAATCTTTTGGGACTGGATTCCTAATTTAATTGATTTCTTCGTGGACAGCAGTAAAACTGAACCTTGTCTTCCTGAGCATCAGCTCCAGTGCTGGGGAGTTCCAGTGACTGAAACACTGTGGCAAAGATTACAGGAATTGAGAACATCCATTTTCAGAGTGAGATTTTGTGTCAGAAAGTTGCGTCTGAAGGTTGGAAGAAATGAACAAATGATGTGTGACCTAAGGTATTTTAAAGTGAAAAGAGGTGGAGTCAAAGCAGTTCCTGTTTGAGGGTGATGTTTGAGGCTGTGTCCTGCTATAGGCACATTCACCTGCTTGGGAATGCAGACTGAGTTTCAGGTGCTTCATTTTACCTGATCAAATACTCAGGGGTGGAAAAAAAAAAATCCCAGTCAAGGTACTTGGTGTATTGTTCTCTTCTGGGTTGGCTTGAATCCTACCCAGGCTCCAGGGAGGGGATGAGATGCCTCAGCATTGGAGGTGCCTTTGCTGCCAGAGTGAGCTCTGCTGACCCCCAGGGTCACCCCCTCACCTGAGGGGGAGGATCTGCCCCTGTGGAGCAAAGGAAGGCTGAGGAAAAGGTCTCAGAATCACCTGCCCCCAGAAAGAGAATCAGCCAGTGCTGCACCCCCAGAATCTCCAGTCCCACCTTCAGGCTGCCTGAGTCATTTAATAGCAGTTCCACCAGTTTGACCCATGTCCAACTGCTTTTATTCCCAGTTTCTGTTTACCAGGAAATGTCCATGTCATGAGCAGCTAAACGTGTGAGGTTTTCCTTTCAGAAGCTGCAGAAGGGATTAAAACCAACAATGATCCATGAAATTACTTCAAGGGTTTTTTTTTCTCCTCACAAGTCCTGAGGAATTCCCTAACTCCAAACCTGTTCCAACTGGCACCATCATACACTTGAGCTCTAATATCAGTGCAGTTTGTAATGTTTCCAATTTTTCTGGGGAGGGATTACATGAAACCAAAATAATTCTTTCCCTGGGGGATTACAGAGCCACTTTGGGTTTGAATATTCCCATTCAGGAGTGAGGAACTCTTTCTTGGGTACCTGTTCCTCCTTTGGCTATGAGGGTTAGTGTCATTCAGATTATCTAGGCATAAATCCATTTCATTAATTTCATTCCTGATCATTTAATTCCCAAAGGAACCTGATTAAACAGCCTATTGTAAATCCAGTCCTTATGTTTTGGCTGAGTGCTCTTGGATTACTAATCCCACATAAATGAAATGACACATTTCAGTGCCTGAAGTGCATCTGCACAGGTAATTAGATAAAAACTCACCTTGAGGAACTGTCACTCATGGATGGATTTGACTCAGAGTTGAAGGAAAACTTGCTACTGATTTACAAGTGTTAGGATCAAATGTCCCTTCTCAAAAGTTGGATTTTCTGTTCCAGTACCAGAGTGTGCTTCAGGGAGTTTCTTGGCAGCAGGTTTTAGAGCAGGAAAATAGGAAATGAACTGGAAAATTTGAAGACTACAGCAAACAAAAAAATCCTGGAAGGGACACGCTCTGCAGATCCACCCTAGCCATTAATAACATGGAAAGATTTCATTAGGAAAAGAGAGAGGGAAGAGGGGGAAAAGGATGTCCAAGGAGGCAGTGTTAGCATCCCAAGAGAAAAACAAACTGAGTTAAAAACCACATTTCTGGGTAAGGTAATAACCCCATGGACAGCGACAGATCATCGAATCACAGAGTCACAGAATCACCGAGGTAGGAAAAGACCTCTGAGACCATCGAGTCCAACCTGTGACCCATCAGCACCTTGTCAACCAGCCCAGAGCTCTGAGAGCCACGTCCAGTCATCTCCTGAACACCCCAGGGCTGGTGGCTCAGGGGAGATGCTCCAAACACAAACCATGGCATGAGCATCTGTCCTGCCCCTGGGGGTAAAGCAAACCAAGTTCCTCAGGACACTGTGCTGTTCTGAGGAAGGGATTTCTTCTGATGAAGAAACACCTCCTGCCCTCTCCTGATGAGTGCCTTGAGGGGGAGCAGCCCCCAAAATACACAGCTATATTGGAGGGGGATGTGAGAGAGCATCATCTTCCAACTGCCCCTTCCCAGCCCACAGCTCCCTGAGGCTCGAGGAGCAAACCCTCCAGAGCATCCTGTGCAGGGTGAGACCTGAGCCTGTCACCCCCCAGAGCCCAGACAGGGCCAGCAGTGCCTGTGCCTCCCTGTGCTGCTGCCTGCTCTGACAGGGCCCAGCGAAACACGCAGAGCCCAACAAATTGTTCTGGAAGGGGAAATAAAGTTGTGTCCCCTTTCACCTCTCTGCAGTGTGTACCTGCCACCTCATCACTGCCACCTCCCTCCTGTGCTGGGGCCCTGCAGAGGTTCCCTGGTAGCCAGAAAGCCTCATTACATCAAACACTTCTGTTTACTGTAACCTATAAACAGCGTTGGGAACTCGATATATTTTTGCCCAGAAAATTGTTTTCTCCTGCCCTGCAGCACAGTGGAGGTGACTGTCTGTTCTCTCTGTCAGTTCCAGGGGAAGTGCAGTGCATTAAACCTCCACCACAGCAGAACTGAGCAGAGCAATTCCGAATCTCTGGGTTTTGCCAGAAGTTTTTGCACCATTATGTCACATCCTATACATCAGAGTTTGCTGGGAAAGACTTGGGTTTGGATTTTTTTTTTTTTTCTTTTTGCAGTGTTCCTGCTCTCGTCTGGAAATAGAAGTATCAGCAGGTCCAATGACGTGATGGTTTACGTATTTCCAGAGTGTGTAGGAGGAAGTTCAGTCTTTGTACTTACAAAACATAAATTACCTCAAATAAGAGATTCTAAGCATTGGGAATATAATGAGTATTCATGAGTATTAAATGCAGAGCCTTTGGGACACAGCACAGTTAACTCATCCATCCCATAGTCCCCAATGCTGCCACAGTTGCCTTTTCCAAGTCACCATAAGCATTGGGGGTAAGGAGGAGCTGTGACTTGAATGGCCCAACATGAGCTTTACCTATCACTGGGAATTATTGTCAGCCCACTCAAAATTCCTTACTTGTCTATCTTTACCCTAACCCTAACTGAGTTGTTCCAACCTGTGTGAGTTTTCTCTCTTTGTAGTGTAACAAATCTCCATTTCTTAGGGCACTCAATAGGGATCTCTCCAGTCAGTCAATGTGCTTGGAGAGTCATGGAAACATGGAATAGTTTGGGTTGGAAGGCACCTTAAAGATCATCTCATTGCACTCCCTGCCCTGGGCAGGGACACCCTCTACTAGCCCAAGTTGCTCGGGCAGCAATTTTCTCTCCTGATTTTCAACCACTGCCACATCCACAAAGAAATTCACTGCAGGTGACCAAGTGCCCCCCAGGTGTGCCAGCCCCCAGTGGTGGTGCTGCCCTTGGAGCAAGGCTCAGAGCACAGCCAGGGGAGCAGAGGGACCAGCCCAGGCCTTGCAGTGCTCTCCATCACCAGCCCCAAACCTGATGAGCTGACTGGGATCCACCTGCCCCACTCACCTGACTCACATACCTTGGGCAAGCCAATTAACTCTATAAAGGCATCTCTGGGCTGGTTCCAGAGGGTTCAGTTTTCTGTGAGGGAAGGTCCTGCTGCAGGGGACAGTGGATTCTCCTGGAGTGTCAGAGCACCACAGAATTTCCATCTTGTGGCAGGTGAGTCACTGGAGACTGTCTTCATGCCCCTCTGAGTTGATCATCTGGAAACCTCTGACTGCAGGCAAGGTATTGTGAGAGTTTTGTGAGGAGAAGAGAGAGACTTTGGTGGTTTACAGACTGAGAAATTGCAGAAGGCCTCGAGGTTTGTCTCGGAAGGGGAGAAGTTGTGTAAAGACAAGCACTGAGGCTCTGGTTGCTCTGTGCTGATGATGGACTGACCTGAGTCTGCCAAGCATCTTTCCTCCCCCTTCCCCTTGTAGCCTGTGGATAACCTGTAGAAGAGCTGAATGATTTGATGTTATGTGTGTGACAAAACTTGGCATTTCTGCTGGATGGTCACTGGTGCTAACCCTGGAGCTGTTTGTGCTGGGGGAGGACAAACAGCCCTTGAGCCAAGGTCCTGGGGCACAGGGGGAAGGAGAGCTGGTTGCAGTCTGGGTGAGAACTGTCCTTTTTGGAGAGCCCAGCCCTGTTTGAACTGCACATTCATCTGCTTCTGCTAAAGCAACACACAGCTGCTTTCTGACTGCATTTATTGTTTAATTCATTCATTCTGCTTGTTGGAAACACCATCGTTAAAGTCCTTCTGGGGCATAGTTTGCTTTAAAGAAAACTCTCCATGGAAAAGACTTTCCTTTAAATTTAGTACAAAAGAAAAGCCCAATGAGTTTTATTTATAGATCAGGGCATGAGAGATTTTTTGCTTTTCAAGGCAGTGCTCTATCTCTGTTTCTCCCATAAAAACATGTTTAGAATTTTTCTCATCCTTCCAGACTAAAATCCTTTGATTGTGATTATTGCAATTTTATTTTTTTTGCTAAAATTCAGTCACTTGAGTGACAAAAATGTCGAGTTTACCCATTGGAGAGGCAGTTCTGTGAGCTGGGACTGTTCTTGGTGTATTCTGGGTCTTGGTTATTCTTTCATATATCATCTTACTGCTGTGGGTCTGGGACAGTTCATATGCCTAAGTTTGAGCATTTTCTAGGTCTGTATACTATGTATGATTAATTTGGGGGTGTAACTCATAGAGCAGATCCAGAATTTCCTTGTGCAATATCTGCTTGTATAAACAGTGAGAAAATGGCTTAGTGGTGAAATGGTCAGATCTAGAACTTTCCAACAACCTGAGTGAAAAGGAAATGGAAGCATTAGTTTGTGTGTGTTTATTGGGGAAAGGGAATACTGATCTGGCTTGTTTGGGAGCCCAGCAGTGTCCTGGTGAATGACAACACTGACCACACAACTCCTGTTTTCTGGTATTTATTCATAGTGAGATGCAGATTTGGGAGTGGCTTTGTTAAAAGTGAGAGATTGTCCTTTCCTGGTGAAGAGGAGGCTGTGATGAACAGGTCCAGCTCTAAAAATGAAGGGCTGAGGTGATTACAGGGCAGAAGTGCTTGTCCTGCTTTGCTGTCTGGCTGGTTCACTCAGCTGAGCTTTGTGTCCAAATCACCGACTATGACTCAAATTCTCTTCAAAATGTCAAGCCCTTTTGTGATCTTTAATTGATTCCCATTCTGGGTTGCTTAAGAGTGGAGTTAAAAAGCTGTTAGTAATAATTTTATAGAAAATATGTTCCCCACATGAAGGAGCTCTGTCCCTATCACAGTGCACCAGAGCTGCTGGAAGTGTTTCAGGCCAGGTTGGATGAGGCTTGGAGCAACGTGGGACAGTGGAAGGGTTGGAAGTTCTTGTCTGGGTTCCCACCCAGAGCTCAACCTGCAGCAGGTTGGGCAGGGACACCTCTCACCAGTCCAGGTTGCTCCAAGCCCCATCCAACCTGGCCTGGAACTCTCCCAGGGATGGGGCAGCCACAGCTTCTCTGGGCACCCTGTGCCAGTATTATCCATCAAGAATTTGTCTGACTCAGCTAACAAAGTAATATTTTATTTTCAATGCCATCCTCGTAGGAAAATCCTCTCTCCTAGAATGTACATCAGTGCTTTCAATTTTTGACAGGGACTAGTGAGCATCTCTGCTGCTTTCCAAGCTGTGACTTTCCTTCCCCAAAGGTTCTGCTCTTGCCTCTGTTTCAGCACAAGTCCTCACAGGACTGAACCAAGTTTAGTCAGTAGGAACAGACACATGGACGAGGTGGGCTCTGCCTTATAAATGGCACAATTGTAGATACAGGAGTGGCTGCACTGGTTGGAAAACTGGCTGGAAAATTGCAGTCATGAGGTAGACAGGCATTTATATTCATAGAAACCATTGGCTAGTTTGTATATATTTGCATTTCATTTTCTAACCACGTTTTTGGAGCTTAGTTTGTAACTATTCATCAATTAGCTTATCACGAGCTACACCTCAGTGTTCGCAGCAGCAAAACTCTGGCACTCTCCTGTGGGACTTGCACAGCTCTCACGGAGCAAATTTGTGGGCTAAAAAGCCACCAGTAAGGTTAAAAAGCCTGATGACCTCGCTGAAAAATGTTTGATATGCTCTGTGTGTTCATGGAAGTCTGGGAGGGTCTGTGTGAGCCTTGGGGCTTCTGAGTGCAAAACCGAGTGTGTCAGTGCTTGTCTCCCTGTTGCTTCCATCGCTGTATTCTGAGGTTTCAACCCAAATCTCTTATGGCAAAAAGTAGTTTGTTCTTCCACCTGTAAAACAGAACACAGGGAATGTGTCTGTGTGGCTGCAGAAAGGTTTCTCTCTCAACCAAACCTGCTGCTCCCTCCCCAGGGTAAGCAGTGTCCCTCTGCAGGGTGAGGATGGAGCTGGGGAGAAACACTTCAGTGGCTTCGAGAATTCTCACCTCCTCCGTGGAAATGAAACCAAAACCTTGCACAGTTTAGCACTATAACTGGGAGGAAAGGAGAAACAAGAATTAGCAGCAGGACAAGCAGCCAGGACAGGGAATCCCTGCGATGTGTGAAAGACTTTGTCCTCCTCCCTGCGCCCTGAGATGTTCTGTCCTGTCCTGGGTTGTGTTGTCTACTTGAATTGTAACCGATGTGGTGTTGGGGAAAATATATTTGTTAGAACATGAGTTTCCAGTGATTAAAAGCGTTTTTAAAAAGAATTCCCACTCCGTTCTAACCCATAACAACCTTTGAGGAGATTAGCGGGACAGCGACACACGAGATGGGGGGGCACGGGGTGATCCAAATTCATGCCTGGTGTAATTCTCTTCAGTTTGAGTTTTACCCAAGGAATGAAGTTGACTCATTCTTCCTGGATGCAATCCACCTCTCATGGAAATCGATGGAATTCTTTCTGCTGCGTTTTTTAACACATGTTCTTACAGTTACTTTCTCCAGTAAGTCCTCATTAATTTGTAAATCTACATGAACTTTTGGTTGCCTGTGGTTAAAAATATTATTTTTTTGGTAGCGATGGCCCAGTCACTTCGAGGGGGCTGTAAATACTTTCCCATCTCTGGTTATGTTCTGCAGAGCCGAGGACAGGAGCTCTTTGTGCTCTCTGCACACTCCCCTGATTTCATTGATTCTGCCGTTGGGGTTAGGGGGAGAGCTGAGGTCCAGCAAAGAGGTTTCCCCGGGTTTGTCCGGGAATCCCTGGGCTGGGACTGTCCCCCCGGGTCGGGGCTCGTCCCTCCCTCTGCCCCGAGCGCTCCCACCGCTCCCTGGAGCGAGGGATGACGGCGACATCACCTCACACCCCATCAGCTCTTTGCCTTCCCCCCCGGCCCGTGAGTTATGCTCTGAGCTGCCTTTTTTTTAAAAGATTTTTTTTTTTAAAGCTACTTTGTATTAAATGAATAAAACCTGTCGGTGTCCCGTCGGGTCCCTGTTCGCTTCCATCCCGCCCGTTAGGAAAAGGAGTTAATCAGAAATGAGTTGCCACTGGGGTTTTTTTTGCAGTTTATCGCGTTCCCAAAAGGACTTTAACATCCTCAGCCTCTTGGATCATCTTCTTTTAATCCGCGCAAAGTAAACGCGGGGTGTGTGTCTGGGGCAGAGATCCTGTCGCCTTGTAAACAGCTTTCCAAACCCAGCAAGAACTGAGCTTTGCCTTTATTTCATGCTCGCAAAGATGCCTCTGGGATCAAAAACTCGCTGCTTTTATTTGTTCTGCTGTAGCTGAACAGCATCTATCCAGCACCGAGAATGTTTTCAGGTGTATTCGGAACAGATAAATAGTTCCGATTTTAGACCTGTTAGTGTTTAAAGAAAAAGGAACATTCGGGGAAGAATTTGGTTCTTTACTTTTCCTGTTTGTTAGAAAAAAGTGTTCTTAATTATGACTCTCGAGGTGGGGGGGGGGATGCTCGGAAAGCTCTTCCAGAAAAGTAATTCTAAACAGTAGAAAAAAAAAAAGAAAAAAAATCTGCTCTATGATGTTTTATTTTAATAATCCTTTGCAGGCATGTGAGCCGCGCTCTGAGGGGGGGAAAAAAATAAAGAAGTTTGAAGGAAAAGGCAGGAACAATACAGCCTTTAAACCCAAATCTGCAAACTTCTGAGAATATGCCCTCGTGTTGAATACACCGGATTTCTCTCCCGAGCGAAGGGGAAGGTTTTGTTCGTTTGGACAGTCTTTGAATACTGTTCTAAAACTTCTTTCAAGTGGGAACTGAAGAGAGAAATGTTAAGTTCTGGGAGGAGACAATAAGTTAGCATCTTTGAGCAGGGTCCCCTGCATGCAAATCAGTCTTTTGGCAATTTGGGCAACTTTAATTGGAAGGTGGAAGCGTGGAAAGATAAGGAAACGGAATGGAGCAGCCCCTGCTGGCTGTGGGGCCGGGGGAGCTCGGAGCAGGCAGGGTCACCCTCACCTTGGCCGGGACCCTGCGCAGCCCCCGGGCAGCTCTGCCTCTCCCCCCGCTCTCAGCGGCAGCCCCAAAGGTGTCTCGTAAAGAAATCCCTGGGTTTAAAGTTTCTATAATTTTCACCTAATGAATTTTTTTGCCTTGCTCTCCCCCCGCCCCCGGGACACTGCGGCAGGGCGGGCCCCGCCCGCCCCGCAT
>NW_008684584.1:10729-11088 GCF_000695815.1 Acanthisitta chloris | reverse complement strand
CGATGGCACTCACCAGCTGGGGCCGGAGGGGTCTCTGCCCGGGGCTGGACGCGAACTGGGGATGCTTGAGACAAGCGGGAGGGCTTCCTCCGCCTCCCCACGCCGCGGGCGCGGGAAGGAGTGGTCCCGGCACCCGGGGACCCATCCCCTCAGACGGCCACAACTACCTTACCCCGGGCTGGAACCCTCCCTGCCGCTCCGGAGCGTGCCCAGCCCCGGTCAAGGGCTATTCGGGGTGAGCGCGTTCATGAGTTTCTTTTGCTGGAAATAAAGTTTCGTGTCGGTTCAGTCCTAGGAAAGGGGGTTTTCCTGTAAATCTCTGGCAGCTGACACCCTGCAGCGTAGTTTGTAAGATAACA
>NW_008684584.1:0-10688 GCF_000695815.1 Acanthisitta chloris | reverse complement strand
CTTGTCAAAATCAGCTTTTTTTTTTTTCTTAGCCATCCTTTTTCAAAGGCATGATTATTGTACAATATATGATAGAGGGGGAAAGAGCTCTTTCCAGAAAGTACCAGTGCCTTCAGACAGCATGTTGACATATCCACCGTGCCCTCCGCCTGGGGAAGGAGCCAGATGTGTCAGCGCTGGCAGATGTGGCGAATCAAGTCTAGCAAAAGAGACGTGGAAAGCCAGCAAGAGCGAGAGTGGTTTCACATTAGGCAATGCTGAGGCGAAGGCAGCTTGCCTTCCTGTTTTTATTTCCGTGCTCTGCCCATCACTTGCATCCCCGCCTTGCCCCCGCAGTCTGGGGCTGCCCGAGGCTCCCAGGGGCGGCAGCGGGGCGCCAGCCGCTGGGAAGGGCAGGTGCAGGCTGCAGTGGAAATATATTTGCTTTGGAGTGGGGAAGAGAGGGGTAGTTCATTAAAGCTGATTTTTTAATGAAGGGCACTAGGGAAGAGGGGGAACTGGGTCACTGATTTATTGTAACAGAGGATTTAGCGGCCCGCTAATTGCTTTGCAGTCGCTATGTGTCAAATGTGGTGCCTGATCTCTTCCTTTCCCTCCGTGCTGCGGTTTCTTTTCTTGCAGAGTTCAAATGCTGCTGTCTGAATCCTGGCTTTCTGTGCGTTTTAGTGGGAAAGATGATTTAGGGTGCTTTGATTCCTCCCTGCCCGTATTTGAGGAAGAAAAGAAAAGCCATTTGCAGTTAATTTCAAACAACGGGCACGATTGTAGTGACACAAAGGCAATGTTTGATTTACTGTAATAATGTAATTACAGGCTTGGAGTATCAGAATTAAGGGTGTTGCCATTCTTTCTTGGTTTGCATTGCTGAAGAGAAGGGAGGGAAGGTCTGAAACTGCAGACGTTTGGAAAAGTGCAAGCTTATTTCTGTGACAGCTATTTATCAGCACTTCCAGTGTGAGTTCACAATGATTCATTTAAGAAGGAGCTACTGCTTTCTTAAAAACACACACAAAAGCTCAAGGAAGGGGGCTGGCTTTGTCTGAAGCTGATGGAAGACACTAGCCGCTAACAGCACCAGTGGTTTGCTGGCTGCCCAGACAAGACCGGTTCATTTGACTTATTTAGTGTAAAGTTAAAATGTGCAGATGAAATACTGAGATGGTATCTGCACTGAAAAAGTCACCATCCAAATATCAAAGCAGTTTTTGCATGAATAGGTTCAGTTAGCTCTGTTGTATTTGTAACTGGTTTGTTTTAAATGGTCATGATTACAGTGAGAATATTTATCACTTGGAAAATTAATTGATTAAAATAGTACTGCGAAAAATACATCACTTGCTGTTGACAAGTTGACTTAAGATGTGCTAACTGATCACAATATTTTTAAATGCCTATTTTTAAACAAGATTTTCTTTTCTTTACATGTGATAATTAACAGACTTTTTACCCTGATGGTTTTTCTTGACATATGCATAGCCAACAGGATGGGGCAGTTTTAGTTTTAATGTGAAAATTAAAATAATAAAGCTTTGTATACGGTTTGTTTATTCCAGGTGGAAGTAGATGACAGTCTTTCCAAGTCTGAAGAAAGACAATACACAATTAATTTCCAGTGCAAACACCTTTGCATGGGGAGTATATGGACCTTTGAAGGGATGGTCCTGTCACCATTCTTGTGAGAATCCACTGTTGTTTTCACAGAAGGCAGGGGGGAAGGGGAGATCATCCTATAGTGGAAACAGCTACTCAGGGACCTATTTTCTGTTGCCAGCGGGTGGGCATTGAATCCCTTTTGTGGTGGCAGTGGTGCAGGAATCCCAGCAACGACCCTTGATCCGTGTCTGGCTGGAGTTCGACCATCACTACTTTGGGAACCGTTGGCCTGAGAAAACTGCTGCAATTGCTCATACCAGCTGATGGGTGATTACATGGAGAATTTGTCATTCTGAATTTTCCATAGAGCAGAAGAGGTTCAGAGCTCTTGGGAGGCAAACCTTTCAAACACAAGTGCCCAGTGAGAATTAACCTTCCAGGCTGGTGCTGGGACTGGCTGGAGTCTGACCATGCACTCCACATACAGTGATCAGTAGGGGATTGCTCAAGTAGGAGGGTTGTTTTAGACTGGGAATGTTTTCTAATGCTTTTCTAAAGTAGCCCAGTCGAGCTGCTCTTGGGACAGGTTGACTAAAGATGAATGAGGCCACCACACGGTACGAGACCCGCTGACAGTGTTTAACTGGCATTGGGATCAGAGGAACTTCATGTCCCAGCTAGATGAGCCTGCCAGATCTTGTCAGTGGCAGGAGACAGGAGAGGTTTGTACCTCTTGCTGGCCACCTCCTTCCTCTAGAAATGCTACCCCCACCGATGCCTGGTGAGCCGTAGTGGAGCTGCTCTTTGTCACAGTCACTTCATTGCTTGACATTGCCATAGGTGCATCTTGAAGGAGATGAGGCATCGAAGTCTCTTGGGCACCCTTCAAAATTGTTAATGGTGGTTTGTACAGGATGTTGGGACTGGACATTTATGTGGGCGGAGAGAGAAAAAAGCAGGCAGTGCCACCTACTGATGGCTCGGTGGAGACAGCCCGCTGCCACTAATACATGTCCCCACAGCCCCAAGGAGCTCGGGGTGGAGTGGAGAAGGGCAGAGAGAGCAGACAGATGCGGTTTGGCGAAGAAAGAATTGCACAAAGTGCTTCTTTATTGCGAGACTGCTTCCCAAAAGGCCCAGATGTTATCCTGCACTTTTAAGAGTGAAGAAAGGATCTGTTAACAAGAACTCCAGAGCTGCTGGAAGCATAGAGCTGATACAATTGCAAAACAAGTCTAGCTGTTCATGTCCCTGGAAGGCAAGCTGCACATCTTGATGCTGAGGTTGCCAAGTAATGTTGTTTTCCCATTGAATTGCTTGGGATGGCAGAGGGTGTTCAACTTGCAAAGCTGCTGGCAAGAACAGCTCTCTGTAAGGCACGCGCCATCACATAAGTTAAAAGGGCTACATTGTCTCTCCTTTTGAAAGCAGCATTCATAAAACTAATCCCAATCATTTGTTGAATGATTTCTATGGTTGCTTCTCAGTTTTATGTGCCACGTAAATCATTCCAGAAGACTCTGGTTTGAATTTCTGCCTTCTTTATGGAAGCTGATGACTTGCAACCTCATCCAGTTTATTTGTGGAAAGCCCAGCACTGCTTCTTCTGTGCAGTGGCCTGGGGAGATCGCTGGTCACCACAGGATGCTGTGGGTGTGATCAAGTTCTTCCTTGCTGCTTGCCTTTTTTCATGGGAGAAACAGTGAATGAACAAGGCCATTCCACCCCATCAATATCTTGGCCTGGAATTAGTTATGACCAGGACAGAGTTGGCAGGGGAAGAATATAGATTTTTTAACTTCTTTTTTCACTCCCCACCCTCCCACTCACCTCACCCCATGTGGGGTAGCTGGGTAAATTTCTTTTCCCTGGTATCCAGTGATAAGACTTGGGAATTGTTCAAAGCTGCGCCAGGAAAGGTTCACTTGACATGAAGAAGGGTGGTCAAACTCTGGAACAGGTTTCCTAAAGAGGTGGTCAATGCCCCAAGCCCACCAGTGTTTAAGAGGCATTTGGACAATGCCCTTCATAACATGCTTTAACTTTTGGTCAGCCCTGAAATGGTCAGGCAGTTGGACTAGATGATCATTGCATGTCCCTTTCAACTGTTTCAATCTGAAACATTCTATCCTATCCAATCTTTGAAGCAGATCGTTGTGGCCTTTTTGTACATGCTCTGCCTTCTAGTTGCAACCATATTCGGGAAGGTCAGGCAGGTCTGTGGTGACTGGCCAGGTAGACAGGAGATGACCCCTGTAAGGGCATACCTGGACTGGCATAGCTCTGCTCCTCTGGCCTTCTGCTCATTGCATGGACGCAGAGAGTGTTGATGGAATCAGGCATTGGCTGTGGCCATGCTTGGAAGTGTTGCAGCCCTGGTTTATGACGTGCCTGTTTCAAATATGCAAGCTGGGCTTTTGAAAGATCTTTTTAATGGATTTTTGTGCCAACAGAGTCATCTGATGGATCAGGTAGATGCCTTGTGAAATCAAACTCCTGTTGCCATTTTTCATTTCCGTGATGGCCATGGAAAACTTGACAAGAACTAGTTCTCACAGATACTGTACTAATACTAATATTGACTCTAGACTAATTTAAAGGAGTTGTTGTTTTTTGTCACACTCGGCTGAACCTCTCAGTTTAGGTAATAGACACCAAACACAGGTATTTTATACTGCTTTAGGCCAAATTTGGAACAACTTGTTTGGAAAGACTTGCCTTTTTCTTGGACTATGTAGCCGCAGATAGACTCCAAGTTTATTTTAAAACTCGCTGTGATAAAGTACAAAATGATATGACTCAGATACCTATGAAAGAAGAATTATACATATGGATTTATTATAATGAATCCAAGACAAGCTTTTCTGAACATACAATGCACAGACGTTATTTGACAGTTTCGAAATGCAAAATCATGTCAGTACAAAGGGTTAAATTTGTGGTGCAGTGGCTGTGGATGGAGGTCAGGGGAGCTTCTGATCTGGCTATTTGCAAGATAACAAACTACGCCTCCAGTGATATCAGCCCATTTCCATTGAAATCACGCTTGTATGAGTGATCTATTTGTCTTCACCGAAAGGCTTTACAAGAGGAGGCTGCTTGTGTGACTAAATATTTGCAGGGTTGGGCCTTGAGCTTGTGCAGTGCAATGCAAATCCAAAGTGCTGTAAATGTTTTTAGTAGAAGAATTTTCCACTTCAGAGTATAAGGAAAGCAGGGAGAGTAAAAGGGAGATAACATTACTAAATCATAAGATTATAGCCAACATAATACATGTCAGAACAGCAGGTATATATGGATATGTATACACACACACACATAAAAATATATGGAGAGATCTGTGGAACTCTGTGGATATACCAGCACGTATGGTTAGGTACACTTATGTGTCTGTTTCTAAGTTCTACATTCCAATTTTTCTATTAATGAACTTCCATGTTTAGTATCAGTGCCAGGTATGAGATTATTGTATCTTCTAGTTCTTCTGCAGTTTAGTGCTAGTCATAATAATACATTTATAAGTAAAAGCCTAGGCAGAGCTATGAATTTAGAATTGTAACATTTGAATTACCTACTGCTTGCTCTCAGTTCCACTATCCCACAGTAGAGAAAATCCTGCCTCAGCTGTCAGCACACAGTTTGGGTCCTGCTCTTAAAAAGTTCTCCATGGTGCTGGGGATGCCCTTTATGAAAGTCTTTTTCCAGGGAAGCTCAACACTTTGCAAGGCTTGATTGCTAGATTTCATTGGGACAAAATCAATTTATTTCTTGTGCGCTATATTTCCTATAGCAGGAAAGTTGTCATTGGATTGATCTTTATTGAATTTAGGCATTTCAGTGAACTCATTCTTTTTCTAGGGAGATGCATGTTGCAGGTTTGCAGGTGATTTTGGGCTGAGTAAGTGTGGCAACATATAACAGTATTTTAATATACATTTTTTAAAATATATGAAACATTAAAATGCAGATACAAATATGATGTGCTTGCATTAGATATCAAAACACACATATATATGTCATATGTACACAAATATATACGTGTATGTGTGTATATATATATATATAATATATGCTTGTGCATGTATGCATGTATGTATGTATATTTATATATGTATATACCATCAGCAGTGAACAGAAATATTTAAAAGTCAGGTGATAAATAAATCTTAGAATGACATAAATGTCTCAAATCCTGTATTGGTAAGTCATAACTATATCAGGCAGTGCTGGGGGATCGGGGGACTGGGCTAGTGCTCCAGGGATGAAAGGTGAATCCAAGGACTGGTTGTGTAGAAATATTACATTCTCTTAGCAACTTGTGACATGTAGCAGCTCAAACGAAAGGCTCATCAAATAGCTACTAATGCCGATGGGAGCTTTTTGTTTTCCCCGAGCACCAAGTCCCTACAAAATACAATCTCAACACAACCAGTTTTGATTAAGTAACTTTGCATCCTTGTATTTTTTAGAAGAAAGACTGTGTCGAGTATTGACTACTGTTGCTTTTCATACAAGTGAGATTTTATTTAATTTCACTTTTCTATTGTGGGCCACAGTTGAGCCTTCCTGTAGTCAGCTTAGGCAAGTCCAAATTAAAAGAGAAGAGAGGTTTCTGGAAATTACTCCTGGTGTAATGCAGTTGAGCCTGTCACTTATGTTACAGCTGGTAATGCAGTTCTCAGTTCCTGTTCTTGGACTTGTAAAAATCTCATGTTCATTAAAGAAAAAAAGGGGAAATTTCCAGCTTTTGTGGTTGTGTAGAAACAGAAGATTTACAATGTGTCATAATTTTTAGGGAAATTGCATTATCTGTACAAGGGTGTTATGCCTTCCAGTAGCAGGGGCAGTGATCCTGCCACAGCCTGGCAGTGGAGCCAAGCTGAGCTGGCAGAGCCTGGTCTGGGGAAGGTGGATCCTACTGAGTTCCTGACTGAGCAACCTCCATAAATGAAATGTAACCTTTAGCGGCAGTTCTGGCTGCACAGACATTTATTTTTGTGAAAGTCCGTCCAGGGTGCCTATGCCAATGCAGCAGAGCTGGTTGTTTGCACAGACTTACCCTGCTGATGACAGCTTAATAAGCTTCTTTATTTTGTGTTTTTATTCAGTAAGCTTGTTGGCTTTTGTGTAGAGGCTGACCTCTGCTTTCGCCCTCCCCCCCTGCCCCAGCTCCTCTGAAAGGGGCACCTCTGTCCCCATAATTTGTAGTAAAAGGGAATTGTAAAGGGATGCAAACTGACCAGCTGTAGGGACACGGGCTCCTACAATGCAATATAACTTTCACAGGGGCTGACCCTGTATGCCCAGCATGTCTAAAAACTGTTGGAGTCAGTGGGAGTTTTGGGTGCAGAAAGACTAATGCGGTACTCAGCCTTTATGACCGAGAAAATCCAAACGGCGAGGGAAGGATCTGGTAAACGGGGCTACTTGAAATGAATTATGGCACATGATGTGAGAACAGGTCAACATTTCATATCTGGCATAGATTTTTCTAAACAGACAGAAAAGCATTCCAGTATTGTGAGTGTTTGCTATTAGATTCTACACAAAAATATATTGGGATGGTATTTAAATGCAGTGACTTGAGATAGCAAAAAGATGTGGGATGGTATTTCTTTCTATTCATTTAATTGGAACCATGCTGAAAAGGCGTATGAAAACCATCACTCTTGAATATGTCTGAAGTGTAGCTTTGTGATGCTGAGAATGATGTCCAACCTAATAGAATTTTGGATAGAGGAGATATTTTGGCTCATCTTTTGTTTCCAGCTATATTCAGTTTCCTCGTGTGGTTATTTTTCTTGTTATTGTATGCACCAGCTATCTGTTTCTTACTTCACTGTCTGGGAATACAAACCATTCTGTCTCATTTCTGACCTTAAAATGGATTGGACAAAAAGAAAAGGAAGTTTAAAAAAAAGCATTTTGGGTAGTACTTCTGTACTTGTTTCTTGTGTTGTAATAAGTCAGCTTCTTAAACTAAAGGCCTAAGAATTACTGTCTGGGAATATTTTGCATCTATATATACTGTGTATTTTGTAACATCTGTGTGCTGGGTGGTAGTTCATCAGGAGGAGATGAATGTAACCATTTTAGATGCTTAACTGGCTGTTGGGACTTGCCCAGTTTGTAATCAAGGTAATTGCACATACAACATGACCATGTAATTACATGTGCATTTTTGCATTTAGTTGCAGGAGTTCATTTAGAAAAGTATAAATGTGGCCCAATAAATCCTTTATATCTCAGACTTCTATGCTTTTATAAGTCCTATATAATTATGTAATAACTGCATCTGGAGAGGTTTCACTTAAGTGAAAGCAATAAAGTGCTCAGGTTAGATTATATATTTTTTGAGTTAGACTTACACTAACTTGCTCAGTACTGTGTTTTTCAGCTTATAAATCTGATTAAGTTCAGCAGTACTCGTGCAAGAAAGTTTTCTTGTGAGAATGAAGAGCAATTTAGTATGGAAACAAAACTGCATCAGGTCATTTAAGCTTCCACAATGACTGAGATGGTTAAATTTGCCTTAATATAGTAAAATACATACTGAATACTCAGATACTCAGGCAGTGAAGACTTTCACCAAGGTACAAATTGGGCACTAAAATGAAAGAATTACTAACAAACAAAGTTCCAGCTCTCTGAGAGAAAATCTAAGTCACTATTGACATTCACGGATTGAGATAAAATAGACACAAAGAGGTACTGTAATTAATTTCTACTTACGTGTTCATATGCACGTAAATAGATAGTAAGACCAATTTCTCAGTATTTTGTGTGTACAGATATATATGTATTACATTTTTATAGTCAAAGGAATGGATAATTGTTGTTAGTCTTCTGTATTTCTATGCCTGGAATTGTTTTCATAAATGTCCAGAATGTCTAATGAACACTGATACCTTTTTGTGTTCAGTGTTACTGTGAACCAACGGTTATTGTGATACTGTCATTTCCCAGTCTGGATTGCTTGCTAATTTCCCTTACGACTTTTTCCCCAGCGGATAGTATTACTGTGCTAAAGACAAGAGCTGAACTCTGCAGATGATACAGTAGCAGATGCTAGAATTTGACACTCAGAAGTGAGGGTTTTCAAACCTACTGAGTTTCATCCTGCCTCCTTAGTCTGACCACACAGAAGAGATGTGTGAAATAGTTAGTAAGAACTGCAGAATTCAGCTTCATAGAATCATAGAATTTTAGGGCTTGGAATGGACCTTACAGATCACCTAGTCCCAACACCCTGCCCTGGGCAGGGACACCTCCCTGCTAGACCAAGACGCTCAAGGCTTTATCCAACCTGGCTTTGAACACTGCCAGGGTTGGGGCACCCACTACCCCTCCAGGCAATCTGTTCCAGTGTGTCACCACCCTCACAGTAAAAAACTTTTTCCTAATATCTAACCTAAATTTTCCCTCCTTTAATTTGAATCCGTTACCCACTATCTCTGAGAAAGTAATATATGTTGTGTTAAATAATTTGATTTCATTTTTGGGTAGCTCAGAAGGCTTAAACAATTGTGCTAATGTGATCCTCTAAGATAATTTGTAGCACATGAAAATTTGTCTCCTGTCAGTAAACTGCATAAAAATAGTGTCACAGATCATAAGGAACAAACTCAAGTCTCCTCAGAATGGCTCTAGATTAAGAAGTTATTGCTGTTGAGATCTTTGTCATGATTGCGGCAGGAAAGACAAAACCCCATTTTTCTACTTCAAATGTTCATATCGGCATCTATCACAAATTCTCCTTTTGGCATGTTTTAAAATAAAATCTTCTAGCTCTTTTTTTTGTTTAGGTTAATGTCTATGTTTAAGCAGCTGTTTTGAAATGTGGTGCCATTTTTACACCAAAAAGAAAAATTGTTTACTTCTTTTACATTTTTTGGCACCCTTTTTTCCTTTAAATGTAGACAGCTACAGTCAAAGCTAGCAGCTTGGTTCATAACAAATCCCGTATTTGCTGACTTTAGCCTGGTCTTTGCTTTTCTGCCTGGGAGGGTCACAAGCCATAAGAATGTGCTTGATACTGGAATCTGCTCACAGCGGCTGTGTGCAGCCTCAGCCCTCTCCCTCCAGCGATGGCACTCGCCAGTCTGGCTCTCTGCTCTCCTGATGATTTAGGGTCAGTCTCTGTTCCGGTCTGTGTGAGTTTGGGTTCTACTGCAGGGCCATTATCCGAGTCTGCTCAGCACAGAGGAACCCCCTGTCATCTTTCCCTGAAGTTTTTAAAACTAAAAGAGATTTGAAAAATCAAATTACACAGGATAAGTAGAGAAATAGCAGCAGGGCATTTTTAATGCTGCATTTTCACACAGACCCTTTTATTGTATGTTTTATTTGACTGGGGGCAGAGATTACATTTAATTTTATTTCATGTGCATGCTGTTCTGGCTGGAAAGTTGTGATCAGATCCTTATCAGGCTCCTTTAACTGCCTCTCTGCCAGGGCTTGGCAGGGAGTTTGAAAAGCCTGTCCTCCAGCCCTGTCAGACATTGTCCCACTCCATATAAAGCAAGACATCTCTTCCCCACAGTCTTTAAATATTCTTCTTGTGCAATTATTTATGCGAGTGAAAATTAATCATTCAAATGTCCTTGGAAAGCAAATGCAGGAAGAAGCTGGAGCATGGGTGAAATTGCAACTTAAATGCTATTAAATTGTAGAAGCTACTGGCAGATAGTATTTTGGAGTAGTTGTCCTGCTGTAATGATACTGTACACAAAAGTCCGTTGGGTATAGTGAGAGACAATTTCTGGCTGGGAAAAGATAAGTTTTGGCATTTCAATTGCTTTTCCAGGTGCTATGTCATTGAAATACACATTGACACTCAATGCACAAACAGTAGTCCTATGGGAAATGTTATTGAAAGCTATTTTGCAATGTCTTTAAACATAAAGTCAGTCTTATTTGGTCAGGCATTGCATAAGCTATACTAACATTCCTCAGATAGAATTCTGTTTCTGCATTCATAGATATTTTAAATTATTATTACTATTATTATTATTTTTCTTCATATATATTTGTGGTGAGTTGATCCTGATTGGATGCCAGGTGCCCAGACTCCCCTTCTCAGCTGGACAGGGGAG
>NW_008684583.1:19485-25666 GCF_000695815.1 Acanthisitta chloris | reverse complement strand
CCTCTGTCCACACTCCTCCCCAGCCTGTAGCACTGTATGCATAACCTCCTGAGATTATTCCCTTTCCTCTACAGTAATTCTTTTGTCTCATTCTACACATGATGTATTTTTGTTCCTGTGCCCATGCTAAGCTATTTTCTTCATTCAGAATGTATTTTGCTGAAGCTAGATTTGGATGTCACATCTATTTCCTCTTGCTTCAGAAGAGAGAGATTCTTTTCTCTGATGGCTGTCTCTAGTGAATGGTCATGTCTGAATAGTGTTTAACAGTACTAATAAAATTAGGCAGGATTTTTTAAGTTTTATCTTACTGGATTACTAAATAAACTTCTGTAGAAGTGCTTTAAGATAATTTTTGTTTATTGCCATGTCATCACAGTAAACTTTGTATTCTTCTTGTCTTCCCAGCTGGCTTGGTCATGCACAGTGGTATTGTGCCTAGGATCTGGCTGCTTTACATATTTAGAGGTTAAAGCCTTGTTTACATTTCAGGACAGGTTTTGACCCAGCTGCTTTGCAGAGAGACACTGTGCAGTCAACCTCATGTTAGGTAATCCTTTGGGGTAAACCCACATTTTTGTAATCTCCTGTCCCCTAATTTCCTGTGACCCAAGAGTTGTTTGCTTTTAGTGTTGATCACAGTTCTGATTCTGGAGGATGTGGCTTGTTACAGGCAGGGAGACATTAAGGATGCTGTGATACTGTTAGTGCCATTCTTGGTTACTGGTAAAGTTTAGGGGTACTAAAACATCAGCTATTGTTGTGTGCGGCCAGTAGATAACTGGTATTTGGTGGTGTCCGAGTCAAGTACTGTTAGAAGCCAAGAAACAAGTAGATGTGGCACATAATCATAGAATCATGGAGTTTAAGGGTTGGAATGGGCCTCAGAGATCATCCAGTCCCAGCCCCCTGCCCTGGGCAGGGACACCTCCCACCACACCACCTGGCCTTGAACACCACCAGGGTTGGGGCAGCCACAGCCTCCCTGGGCAACCTGTGCCAGTGTCTCACCACCCTCACAGGGTAAATGTCTGCCTAAGATCTAGCCTAAATTTCTCCTCTTCCAATTTGTGCTCACTGCCCCTTGTCCTGTCCCTGCAGCTCCTAACACAGAGTCCCTCTGCAGCTTCCCTGGAGCCCCTTCAGCTCCTGGAAGGTGCTCTGAGGTCTCCCACACAACCTTCTCTTCTCCGGGCTGAACAGCCCCAACTCCCTCAGCCTGTCCTCATAGGGGAGATGCTCCAATCCTCTTAGCAACTTGATGGCCTCCTCTGCACTTGCTCCAGCAGTTCCATGTCCTTCTTTTGTTGAGGACAGCAGAACTGTGTGCAGTATTCCAGGTGGGTCTCAGGAGAGCAGAGCAGAGGGGAAGAATCACCTCCCTTGACCTGCTGCCCACACTCCTTTGGATGCTGCCCAGGATTCCATTGGCTTTCTGGGCTGAGCTCACACTGCAGCTCGTTGTAATGCTATGGTCTAGTTGACAAGGTGGTGAGCAGTCAAAGGTTGGACTTAATGATCTTGGAGGTTGTGATTCTATGATTCTAAGCCTGCTATAAGTATTTCAAGCATCCTGGTTATTCCTCTTGCTTACAAGTAGGCCATTAGTATAATACACACTTGTGTGAGAGGTGGAGTGTATTAATCTTGATATGACAACCCACCAGAATTTTTTTTATGGAGTTTTGCAGGGCTTTGCTTAGCGAGTTGAGACAGATAGGTCATTTTTTTCTGTGGTTTTTACTTCACCAGAATAACCTGTTATACTTAGAGAATTCAGTGACCACAACGCACACAGAATGTGTCTTAGAGGCAGCAATTGCCTTCTGAGGCAGGAGAAACTTGTGTGGAATTGCCCTTGATCTCTCGTTCCTTGTCTGTATCTTGGAGCAGCAGCTGCTGTGAAGAATCATAGAATCATCAAGGTTGGAGGAGACCCCTAAGATCATTGATTCCAGCCATTAACCTGTCACTGCTGGAACCCCTAAACCAGATCCTTCCGTGCCAGATCCAGGCACCTCTTCAACACCTCCAGGGATGGTGACTCCACCACCTCCCTGGGCAATCTATTCCAGTGCCTCAACACCTTCACAGGGACAACATTTCACCTAACATCCAATCTGACTCTGCCCTGGCTCAGCTTGTGACCATTCCCTCTAGTGCTAGTGTAGTCAGAAGCAAGAGCACTTTGTCTGTACTGACACCATGTCTCAATGTTGACTTGATCATATAAAAGTGTGAACAGACGCCTCATCTTATATCTGGATCTCAGGCTATGAATGCTCTTACCAGAGACCTGGGAGGGAAGAACAGGTTGCTTTACAGACAGTGATGATTTTATGGATGTGCTTCTAGCTCATTCCCTTTTTAGCCCTGAAAATGTTTTGTAGAGTTCCTATTGCAAACTGAAGGTATTTACAATGGAAGTATAATTACATGATGAGTCTTCTGACATAAGGTATTTACAATGGAAGTATAATTACAGGATGATCTCAATGAGACTTCTGACATTACACATCATCCCCTTAGGATGCCATGAAGATACTCCCAGTCTCAGGCACTGTTTCCTTGGGCAGGAGTCCCCTGGGCCCTTAGGAACAGGTTTTTCTTTAAACAACTAAAAGCTGTGCGGTATTTACAATGGAAGTATAATTACAGGATGATCTCAATGAGACTTCTGACATTACACATCATCCCCTTAGGATGCCATGAAGATACTCCCAGTCTCAGGCACTGTTTCCTTGGGCAGGAGTCCCCTGGGCCCTTAGGAACAGGTTTTTCTTTAAACAACTAAAAGCTGTGCCGACTTGCTCTTAGGAACAGGTTTTTCTTTAAACAACCAAATGCTGTGTCCCTTGGACTTGCTCCTTAACTCTGCGCTTTGTTGTCTAGTTTTATACTGCCACTCACCCAGAAACCTGGAAATAATGTCTATCACAAGGTCAAAATTAGCTGTGGTGACCTTTATCCCAGTGGAGTAGCCTCAGTGGTAGCCAGTGTTGATACTTTAATAATCATAGTTTATTTTTGGATTACACTGTTCTTTAAGGTATTTGGCTGTTTTTCTTGGTTGTAAAGCTTTTCTGTAGCAATTAGAAAAGGCTGTGCTGCTACTTAATGTTGAGATGGTTGGGGTAATGTAAGTGTGATGTTCAGCTTTAAAGCCACTGACTGGTTGGCTTAGGTAATTGAAATAAGCCGAGTCTGACCTTCTTCTATTTGTTTGAGTGCATTAGCCTGGTTGGCTTAGGTAATTGAAATAAGCAGAGTCTGACCTTCTTCCATTTGTTTGAGTGCATTAGTTTGCAGTTTTGACTTATTGCCAGTTCTGTTGGCTGCACAATACATACATCCAATAAACACAAATGTATAGGTGTAGTCATCTGTCTAGTCAAGTTTGTCAGCAAAAGGTCTTCTGGGCTGGAATAACATTTGAAGTGTAGACTAGAGTAGCAATTTGAGATCTTAGGGGCAGGAGAAACTTTCTAGTAAAGATGATGTCAGGTAATTTGTTTTCCAAACTGTGTTCTGAAATACTCTCTATGGACTGTGATTTCATCAAATAGTATTGGGTTTTTTCAAGTGAATATGTTTCTGGAATGAAAAGTATTTTAGGAGCTTAACATTTTTCCAGTGGAAGAAGAATGCAGATTGGTGGTGGCTTTAAAAAAATCCTCAGTGAGAGGAAATGTCTGAGTAAATGATTAGCAGTAGCTTCCCTTACCCTTAATCATAGAACCATCAGGGTTGGAGGAGACCTCTAAGATAAAATCCAACCATTACCTGCCTCTCTGCTGTAAATGCCTTTTGACTTTGAGTCTTTCATATAAAGTTCCATGTTTCAGGCAGTCAGCACTGGTGTCATCAATTTACTCAAATTCTAAAAACTCTTGAACTTTTTTTCCGCCATGTTGAAAAGAGGTTTTATTACCTCCCTTGCAAAAAAACCCTTACTAACACAGTGGTGGAGTCACCATCCCTGGAGGTGTTGAAGAGGCATGTGGATCTAACACTGGAGGATCTGGTTTAGGGTTTAGGAGTTCCAGCAGTGACAGGTTAATCGTTGGACTGGATGATCTTAGAGGTCTCCTCCAACCTTGATGATTCTATGGTTCTGTTACTCTTTACTGAAGAGCAGCACAAAGGCTACTTTTTGTATTGACTCCCTGATCTCTAGTGGGAAGGTTCTCAAGGCAAGTTGTGCCTATGATCAAATTTTTTTTTGAGTCTTCCGTTAGAATTTCGTATCAGCAGAAAGAGGATGAGACAGCTTAGCCACAAGACCAGAATCTGAGCCTTGACTTTTTGATAGAAGCATTTTGTCAGAATGGATGAGGAAAAATGCTCTCACAAGAGGAAGACAATAGAAAACAACTTTTACATGCTGGAATGGTAATATAAACAGTGAAACAGCCGAGAGGGATTTTATTAAAGTGCTGGTGATTTTTAGGAAAAAGAGTTCTCATGCGTGGCAGCCTTGAGAGAACTACAATGTAGGGATGGAACTACAAGTACTATTTAGAGAGCTTTTCATGTGTTTTCCTGTGCAGGTTGTGGTGTCTGCTTTATTTCCCTTTCTATGGATTTAGGCTGTCGCAATTTAAACTGTAAATAAGCTTGAGCAAGGGACACATTGTGCAAGGGGATGCTGCTTGTTGTGTTATGTCTGGGTGACTTAGCAGCTTATCATAGAATCAACCAGGATGGAAAAGACCTCCAAGACAGTAAAGTCCAACCCTACTGTGGTTACTAGACCATGGCACTAAGTGCCACATCCAGTCTCAGCTTGAAAACCTCCAGGGTCAGTGAATCCACCACCTCCCTGGGCAGCACATTCCAATGCCTGAGCACTCTCTCCACAAAAAATCTCTTCCTCATATCCAACCTAAACCTGCCCTGGCAGAGCTTGAGTCTTTGCCCTCTTGTCCTGCTGCTGGTTGCCTGGGAGAAGAGACCAACCCCCACCTGACTCCAACCTCCTGTCAGGGAGTTGCAGAGGGTGAGAAGGTCTCCCCTGAGCCTCCTCTTCTCCAGGCTGAACACCCCCAGCTCCCTCAGGCTCTCCTCATGGCACTTGTGTTCCAGTCCCTTCACCAGCCTCGTTGCTCTTCTCTGGACCTGCTCCAGCACTTCAATGTCCCTCCTGAGCTGAGGGGCCCAGAACTGAGCACAGGATTATGCTACGGCTTACTTTTTCTTCATGGACAAGGAACTGTTTTTACTAGTAAAAGCTTTTTCTTCTAGAGAAACTGTGTCCTTCCCAACACAGTTTTTAGATCATGTTATTGTGAGAACAGTTAGGAGTGAAGCTATTCCTATAGGAATCTTGAAACCCTGTATGTTTTGTACCTTGACACTGTGTAGGACTTAATATGGTGCTCAGATTCAAAGATTTCCTTTCTCATGCCTAAAGTAAAATCTGCAGTATTTGCGAATTGTTTTTGCAGATAATGATTGCTTTTTCTCCTTTTGCAAATATTTTTTAAGGCTTTAGGCTTTAATATCAGGTGTCTTACTTGTTCCAACAAGTGAGTCCTGTTTTCTGTAACAGTTGGTGCATTAATTTTTAATCTCTTATTATGAGATTATTCACAGAGCACAGAAACTGAAGTTTGAAATTCCTAGTACTTGGCATTCCCAAGAAGAAAAAAGTGAGCATAGTCCTGCAACAAAGCTTTTTTATTTTGTGGTAAGATAGTGAAGGGGTAGAAAACTTTTTAGATTGTGTATGGAGCAATACTTACTTCATTCTGTGTAGATTATTTCCTAACATTGGATGTGCCTTGAAATAGGGAGGACAGTCTTGTGCTTCTTTTAACACCAAGGAAGGTGGCTCCACTGTCATGTGGACAGCAAGTCTTACGAGTGAAGGGTGGGATTGCATGGGATGATAGCAAAGGGTCAGTAAGGCTCAGTGCTGGTCCTGGGACACAACAAACCCATTCAGCTCCAGGCTGGGGCAGGAGTGCAGAGAGAGGTGTCACAAAGGGACCAAGAGTGAGGAGAAAGACTTGTGACAGTGGATGAGAAGCTCCCCATGACCTGCAGTGTAAGCTCAGCCCAGAAACCAACCCAGGCCTGGGCTGCATCCAAAGGAGTGTGGGCAGCAGGTCAAGGGAGGTGATTGTCCCCCTCTACTCTGCTCTCCTGAGACCCACCTGGAATACTGCACACAGTTCTG
>NW_008684583.1:16811-19428 GCF_000695815.1 Acanthisitta chloris | reverse complement strand
ACTGGAGCATCTCCCCTATGAGGACAGGCTGAGGGAGTTGGAACTGTTGAGCCTGGAGAAGTTTGTGTGGAGACCTCAGAGCAACTTTTCACTATCTGAAGGGCTTACAAGGAGCTGGAGAGGGACTGTGTTAGGAACTGCAGTGACAGGACAAGGGGTAATGGGTTCAAACTGAAGGAGGGGAAAGTCTAGTTTGGATTTGAGGAAAATATTTTTTACTCTGAGGGTGTTGAGACACTGGCCCAGGTTTCCCAGGGAGGCTGTGGCTGCCCCAACCCTGGCAGTGTTCACAGCCAGGTTGGATGAAGCCTTGAGCAATGTGGTCTGGTGGGAGGTGTCCCTGCCCAGGGCAGGGGGTTGGGACTAGATGATTTGTAAGGTCCATTCCAACCCTTAAATTCTGTCATTTTGTGATGTAACTTGATGAAACAGTGTTTGCTATGAGCCTTCTCATTTATTTATTAATCCCAAGGAATTGTCAAGGTGATTTCTTTTCTTAGCCTAGCCTTGTTCTATAACCTAAAGAATTTCTGAACTAAGGTGATGGGATAGTCCAATAAATTTCATCTTTGGATTGAGTTTGATGTGAGCTCCCTGGAGTGGAACTTCTCAGATCAATAGGCTTTAGAGCTACTAAATGTTTGAAGGATGTGGCACCAACCAATAATGACAGGCTAGCAATAAAGGAGGAATAGCCTTCTTGGAGTGATTTCAAAGAGTATTCTTAGATCTTTTGGCATGTGATCATTTCAGGGACACTGGAAGTACTGAACTGATGTTGGAGAGACCAGACCTGAAAGCTGGTTCAATGTTGGCTCTGTATGACATGAGAGACATTAAGATGGTTGTGCTAGTTCAGGCTGAAATGGAGTTAACTTTCTTCCCAGTGGCTAGTATGGGGCTGTGTTTAGGATTTGTGCTGAACACAGGGTTGATAATGCAGAGACGTTTTGTTGTTGCTTAGCAGAGCTCACACAGAGCCAAGGCCTTTACAGTGTTCGATATTGCCAGGCTGGCAAGGAGGTTGGGAGTGGATGGGAGACTGGGAGGAGACACAGCTGGGACAGGTGATTCAAACTGACCAAAGGGATATTCTGTACCATAGGACATCATGCTCAGTGTATAAGGTGGGAGGAAGAAGGAGGATTGGGAGGGCATGTGGAGTGATGGCGTTTGTCTTCCCAAGGAACGTTTGCCCGTGATAGGCTCTGCTCTCCTGGAGGTGCTGAACACCTCCTGCCCATGGGAAGCAGGGAATTAATTCCTTGTTTTGCTTTGCTTGTGTGTGCAGCTTTTGCTTTCTCTGTTACACTTCCTTTCAACCCGTAAGTTTTCCGAGCTTTTATCTTCCAATTCTCTCCCCATCCTGTTGGTGGGGGAGTGTGGGAGCAGCTGCATGGGGCTTGGTTGTGCCTGGGGTTAAACCACGACCGACGGTCAAAGATGCTACCCACAGTCAGATACATCGTACTTTAAAGTAAAATACAATTTCAGGCCACCTTGAGACTTAAATTTAGGGAGTTCGTTAGCTTGTGTGCAATTTGAGTAGCAGTAGGAAAACCACAGGCAATTGATGAACAGTGTAAATGGATTTTACAAGGCCATGGATACAGATGAAATGTGTGTGAAAAAACCAAACCAAGTTGTCCAATTGTCAGTTGACTTAACCGTGGTTCTGCTTAAAGGGAAAGGCTTTCCAAGAGTAGAAGTTACTGATTTCCTTTCTTCCCCCCCCCGTTTTACTGTAGGAAAAGTGATTATACCAGTGCAACATCATGGTGCAATAGTACTGGCACTGCCTTTTCCAGGTGCTGAGCAGGGACTGCATTGATTCCTGTTGGCCTTCACAGTATTGGTAATTGAACAGATTCAGTGATGTGAACTGCTCCACAGCATTGAGAAAGCTTTGAAAACATAGAATCATAGAATTTAGGGGTTGGAATGGACCTTACAGATCATTTAGTCCCAACCCCCTGCCCTGGGCAGAGACACCTCCTCACTAGATCATGTTGCTCATCTAACACTAATAGGAGGGTAAAACACTAATAGAAGGTTGGGAGGTTAACAGGGAAGCAACATGGGGCTAGAACCTCCTCACTAGATCAGGTTGCTCATCTAACACTAATAGAAGGGTAAAACACTAATAGAAAGTTGGGAGGTTAACAGGGTAGCAACATGGGGCTAGGTCAGGTGTTTTGGCTATGCTGCGTAACTCTGTACTAATTCCATTTTAACAGAGCAGTATAATTTAGAGCAAATTTGGTGCCAGAGATAGAAATCCTATCAGGGATTATAATAGTAATTTCAGCAAACTTTCAGATTGCCATGGAAAAGATTAATCATTAATTTCATATTTATTTTTTTTTGCTGCTCTGTGATTGCAAACATTGCATGACTTGCTCAAAACTACAGGACTGCATCTTGAAAGCCAGTAAACATGTTTTCTTTTTGCTAAGATGTCTTTTTGGGGGTTTTGCCAAGTAATATTAGATATAATTTATATGCAGGGTGGGAGGGGGAAAATTTATTCTTTTCTGCAGGGAAAAATATCTGTCACAGAATCATAAAATGAACAAGGTTGGAGGAGACCTCTAAGATGGAGTTGAACCAGGACTTG
>NW_008684583.1:6802-16711 GCF_000695815.1 Acanthisitta chloris | reverse complement strand
TTAGTGGTTCCAGCAGTGACAGGTTAATGGTTGGACTCGATGATGTTAGAGGTCTCCTCCAACCTTGATGTTTCTATGATTTTTCAAGGACAGTTGAATGTCTTTACAGATAACAAAACTTTTATTGGCTTTAGGATACTTCCCAGGGCCATGCTTTCTTTTTTACCCCCTGCTAAGGTAGGTTTAACCTCTTCAGTATATTAACCCTCTGCTTGCTGACTATTCACCTATTTTCCCAGACAGTCTTTGAATTTGCTTAGCAAATCCTACTGTGAATTAACAGGAAGAGGTACAAAGTGTAGGTATTTCCTGGAGAGCTTGCAAGGATCAACAGTGTGGCCTCTCTGTGTCCTTTCCTCTCAAAGATGTACCTGAGGTATACCAAGCCCCTGCCTCACAAGATAACAAGGCAGAACTCTGTTTTTCTCATGAGAGTATTCCTAACTATGGTATAATTGGTCAATCTAGTGCTGTATTTATCTTAACAAGATTTAGAAATGCCTTATGCTTTCAGAGTTCAGAAGTCAATAAGGATGTTGATATCAAGGTGAGAGATGAAAAGGGAAACAAAGCTCTGTTTCATCTTGACACCAAAATATCTGTTAACTGATACAACTTGGTTGTGTTTTACCCATAAGGTTTCCAGTTAGCATCACATTTGAGGGACATCCTTTCCCATCTGTCCTGTTTCAGATCTGTGCAGATGCATAAACAAAGCATGAAAGGATTTATAAATACTACTTCACGTAGCGCAAATCAGTGTAAGTGAAAATGGAAGCATTAGGAGTGAGCAGATTTCTGTAGCATCAAGAACAAAATCTGTATGCTATTTCTTCATGGTTCTGTCATCTGCAGGGTAAGAAATGTGGCTTTTTGTTGCATTCTCTCCAACATTTGAACAAAGATAACTTCTGAGAACTAGAATTACTTTACACTGATAAAATTGAGAGGAATGACGAAATTGCTATTTCATGCCATGGAACCACAGACTGCTGAAGTAATGCCCTCTCCATATAATGCAGAACAAAGTTGCATCACAGTTATGACAATAGTAAAAGTCATGTGCCACATTTTAAAGCTAGATTCTTCTTGGTGACAAAGGGACTTGGCAGTGCTGGTGGCACAGCTCAGTGGAGTCACCAGTGTGCACAGGTGGCCAAGGAGGCCAAGGGCATCTTGTCCTGGCTCCAGCAGAGTGTGGCAGCAGGACTAGGGCAGTGCTCATCCCCCTGCACTGGGCACTGGGGAGGTCCCAGCTCAGTGCTGTGCTCAGCTTTGGGCACTCACTGCCCAAAGGCCATTGAGGCACTGGAGCGAGTCCAGCCAAGGGCAACGAGGGCAGCAAAGGGCTGGAAAACCTGTGGGATGAGGAAGGGCTGAGGGAGTTGGGTTTGTTTAGCCTGGAGAAGAGGCTCAGGGGTGACCTCCTGGCTCTCTGCAACTCCCTGCCAGGGTTGGAGAGAGGTGGGGGATGTGTGTCCTGCCATGGCTGCAGGGAGAGGACTAGAGGGAATGGCCTTGAGCTGAGCCAGGGCAGAGTCAGATTGGATGTGAGGAGAAATGTTTTCCCTGTGAGGGTGTTGAGGCCCTGGGATATTGCCCAGGGAGGTGGTGGAGTCACCATCCCTGGAAGTGTTGGAGAGGCGTCTGGATGTGGCACTGGAGGATCTGGTTTAGGGGTTCCAGCAGAGTGATAGGTTAATGGTTGGACTTGATAATCTTAGAGGTCTCCTTCAGACTTGATGATTCCATGATTATATTTCTTAGTATTGAAGAGAGATCCTTAAAATAGCAGCTTATAATTTGAAATTATAACAAGGGGAGGGGAAAGTACTTGTTTGAACAATAATTGGATGGCACTGGCTATCTGTTAAGTGGCACAAATTTTCCTGCATGGGTTGCTTTGCCTTGTCCCTTCTATCTCTGCTGTCTAGCCTACTTCCCCTGGCACACACAGATGAAGAGCAAACTCTTTGTAAAGGTCATCCTCAGCTCCCTGAGCA
The DNA here is from genome assembly GCF_000695815.1 of Acanthisitta chloris. NCBI lineage: Eukaryota > Metazoa > Chordata > Aves > Passeriformes > Acanthisittidae > Acanthisitta > Acanthisitta chloris. Next base: position 14,708 of record NW_008684583.1, on the reverse strand, counting down.
AGTGAAGAAGAGTTCTCTTTAAGGGTGATGCTGTGAGGGCTTTATCTGCAGCTAAAGAAAGTAGAGAATGAAATTTTAACCTCTGTACTTTTGGTTGATCTGAAGCAGCTTCATTAGCTGGACACAAATAAAAACACTGCTGTAGAGACGTGTTATTTTTGCTTGCTGGTCTTGAGGGAAACATTAGTTATTTCTAAAGTCTACCAAAATGAGATGTTTTCTAAACCAGCTCATTTTGATACTAAATTGACAGATTTGTAGCCAAGTGACTTTTAAAAATAATTACTACTAGGAAAATCTAAGCAGCCTTCAAAGAGAAATACTCCAGTTCTTACAGGGCCACTAGGTCACTGTAACTTGTATTTTTGGGACATACCAAGCCTTTCTATTCATTGTATCTCCAAGTCATTCAGCTGTGACTGTCTGGAAGAAGTGCAAACATGCAGTTTATTGTTCTGTCTTTCCTCTCCATTAACAGTCCAATATTAGCATTGCTCCTCACAAAGACACACACCTTGGCTTTTACCTACTGCTAAGGCATCATTTCATAATCTTTTTATAGAGTACATGAGAGGGATGATATAGCAGCCAGGCCAGAAAAGCCATGGAGGAATTCTTCTCAGAAAGGTGAAGTCTCCTTGGAAGTTGTAGCCCAAGAACTTTATTTCTTAGTCTTTTTTTCTGTTAGCTTATCCCTGTATACACCGAAGTGATGTTAATACCATTGCACAGGAAAACACAGACCTGTGTAAAGACAGTATATCCTCTAGGGAGTGCAGGAGGGCTTGAAAAGACTCTGTGGGGAGAGGACCAGGGTCAACCTCTGGTCAGCAAGATCAGAGAGGTGATTTTTTCCCCTGGACTTGGTGGTGGTGAGGCCACACCTTGAATCCTGTGCTCAGTTCTGGGCCCCTCAGGTCAGGAGGGACATTGAGGTGCTGAGCAGGTCCAGAGAAGAGCAACGAGGCTGGGGAAGGGACTGGAGCACAAGTGCCATGAGGAGAGGCTGAGGGAGCTGGGGGTGTTCAGCCTGGAGAAGAGGAGGCTCAGGGGAGACCTTCTCACCCTCTGCAACTCCCTGACAGGAGGTTGGAGTCAGGTGGGGGTTGGTCTCTTCTCCCAGGCAACCAGCAGCAGGACAAGAGGGCACAGACTCAAGCTCTGCCAGGGGAGGTTTATGCTGGATATTAGGAAGAGTTTTTGTACAGATAGAGTGCTCAGGCACTGGAATGTGCTGCCCAGGGAGGTGGTGGATTCACTAACCCTGGAGGTTTTCAAGCTGAGACTGGATGTGGCACTTAGTGCCATGGTCTAGTAACCACAGTAGGGTTGGACTTCACTATCTTGGAGGTCTTTTCCAACCTGGATAATTCTATGATGCTAATATACCTGATGGAACATATGGAATTTACTCAGGTTTTATAGGATTTGCTTTATTTTCACTCAAGGTGTTGACTAATATATACAAGTGAAGTCATGTGTGCTCTTTGGCAGTTAGTTCTAAACTGTTTCAAAGGTACCATGAGTCAAGAGAGGATTCTCTGTGTGTGTATGGTATGTGTGTGTGTCTGCAAACAAAATATGTCCTGGGCTGGTCTCCAGGAACTGTTTTTACAGTGTATTAAGGTTAATTGGATGTGTCCTCTGATAGGACTTTCCTGTAGCACTTTAACACTTTTCCTTTGAAAGGATTTATGTTAAGTGCAAATACATTTTGGCATAGCTTCTGTCCCTTGAAATTACCCTTCAAATGAATCCATTATCTGTTTAATAGGCTTCTGTCAGTGTCCTCACAAAAGCATCTGGAGGGCTTGTTTCCACAAGTTTGCAGCTGAAGTCAGTTTTCTTCCTTCTGTGATGTTACATCTTCAGTGGGGAAAAAAAGAGGCAACTCCCTCAAAGAAGTCCCAAAACAAACAAGAAAAACCCCACTCAAACACAATGTTCTTGTCTATATTATGTAATTAATTATTAAATTAAGATTTATAATATTCAGAGGGAGTTCTCCAGCTGTTCAGCCTGGAGAAGAGAAGGTTGTGTGGAGACCTCAGAGCACCTTCCAGGAGCTGAAGGGGCTCCAGGGAAGCTGCAGAGGGACTCTGTGTTAGGAGCTACAGGGACAGGACAAGGGGCAATGGGCATAAATTGAAGGATGGAAATTTAGGTTAGATCTTAAGCAGAAGTTTTCCCTGTGAGGGTGGTGAGACACTGGCGCAGGTTGCCCAGGGAGGCTGTGGCTGCCCCAACCCTGGCAGTGTTCACAGCCAGGTTGGATGAAGCCTTGAGCAACCTGATCTAGTGAGGAGGTGTCCCTGCCTAGGGCAGGGGGTTGGGACTAGATGCTTTCTAAGGTCCATTCTAATCCCTAAAATTCTCTGATTGTCCATAATACATTTCCTTAAGACTTTTAAGCTTTCTTGATATCCAAAACAATCGCAGATTTAACTGACTTGTAGTAGAACTTGCCACATAGTATCCTTACTCCTTGTGTCTGCCAGAACTTGTCAGATTGGCATGGACATTATTTTGTTCCTGATGATAGTTCCAGTGCCATTTCCACCTCGGAGCCCTATCAGCTGGAGGCAGTGGCTCAGCTGGTGTAAAACCTTTCAGCTGCCACCGGATAGCCTCTTGCATAAGCACATAATCAACTTAGCATTCATAAACAAAGTAAGTCATTATCTCTTACCCTCAGAATACTTGACTGCTTTTGAATTCAACTTGCAATGTATTGCTGACCCTTTAGCAGCCTTAACACCCTCTACAACTCCCTGACAGGAGGTTGGAGTCAGGTGGGGGTTGGTCTCTTCTCCCAGGCAACCAGCAGCAGGACAAGAGGGCACAGACTCAAGCTCTGCCAGGGGAGGGTTAGGTTCGATATTAGGAAGAGGTTGTTTTTTTTTAGGGAGAGATGATCAGGCACGGGAATGTGCTGCCCAGGGAGATGGTGGATTCACCATCCCTGGAGGTTTTCAAGCTGAGACTGGATGTGGCACTTAGTGCCATGGTCTAGTGACCACGGTAGGGTTGGGCTTGATGATCTTGGAGGTCTTTTCCATCCTGCTTGATTCTATGATTCGATGTGTACTTTGTAAAAAATGAGCAGGATAATTGGTATACTCATGATCTTGATGTGCACTAGAGCTGCAGCAGCTCTCTGCTTCCAGGTGCATGATTGTCAGATGTGCGAATCACAGAATCATCAAGGTTGGAATAGACCTTTAAGATCATCAAGTTCAACTATTAACCTGCCACTCCACTCTAACTCCTAAACCATATCTTCCAGTGCCAGATCCATGGGCCTGTTAAACACTTCTTGGGATGGTGACTCCACCACTTCCCTGGGCAACCTAGTAAAATCTGTTTCAGTATGAACCAGTTCAGAATTTCAGTAACATTTTATTCGTCTGAGGAAACCAAATAAAGAACAAGAAGAACATGTGAAAAGAACAGTGTGCCTGCCTGTTCCCAGGACTTGCTGTGGCAAGACCTCAGGTGCAGTCATGGTCTAAAAAGTGAAAGTGTGGTAATCTCTCTCCTTTCCTTGGTTTTTAGTCATAGCTGCTTATTTATAAGCCAAAATTATGAGTTTCCTTTCTTGTTTGTGCTGTGACTCCTGAGACAATTCAAGTTGGGATCTGTGCCTGTTATTCCTTCTGTCTTTATTAAATGTAGCTGTACTTAATTCAGGTGGAATTGTCCAATGGAATAAAACCCAAGAATGAGGAATATTTTCTAGAAGGCACAAGTCAATTACTTTCCCCTCCTGGAATTCTCTCTTACTTATGGATTAAATCTTACATTTGAAGAGGGGGAAAAAGGCAAGTCTTAGGAAGTAGACAGAAATAACTGCAGTAAGACATTGTAGTACCAACCAGGACACTGCCAAGGATTACTTATCTCATTTGTAGTAATACTCCTTGGGCTATCACCTGATAGTTTTATTTTTGGCATGATCGTTTTGGTGCCTTGCCCCACTTTCCTTGCCTGCAGGTCAGCTGGGCCTGCCCGTAGGATTCATGTCCTGAGGTGTGCAGTACATACCATTTGGGAACATGCAGATTTTGTGCCCTTCTGCAGGAATCAAACATGCCTCGTGCATTAGGAGTCTGTATTTGTGTGTGTGCTCAAGTAGGATTTGTAGAATCTTAGGTTATTTAGCTGCATTTGGAGTGGAGCAAAGAAGTTAGTCTATAACAAGGACTTGATTTAGGTGTTGCCTTTGGCTTTCAGAGTTCTTACAGGTTAAAGGTAAATAATTACCTGATAAAATAAGTGTCTTGAATGCTTAAAAATTGGCTTGGTAGTCAATAAACACATTAGGTGGGTTTAGAGATAGCATAAAATTGCCTCTTGTAAAATCACTGTGCTCTAGGCATTTGTCTGTCAGTTTATGCACCAGCTTAGATGTGCAAATTGTTTGGTCCAACCCTTTGCTTGGAATATGAGCAGTTTTACAGTTCGTTGAACTTTGAATTCAGTTGTATTGCTCAGTAAATCTGATTCACACTTCCTTGTTCAGAGATAATATCAGGTGATTACAAAGGACAGAGTTGTGTACTTTGGAAATATGTGTTGCAGTATAATAAGGGTTGGATATTCACTTTAAACTTAATTTTAATTGATTTCCTGCACACAGAGATGTAAGAAAACCCAACATAGTAAGACAGTCTAGTTGAAATTTCCTCATTTCTTTTTCTAACCAATTTTGCAGCAACTGACGATTTTCAGTTTTGGTTGGTTTTGGTTTTGTTTTTTTTTTTTTTTGCTTGGACTGATTCCAGGAATTCCTAGTCCAGCAGGAGGAGAAAGATAGAGGGGGGCTCACTGTTTTCTGGGAATATGAGTCTTACTGAGCATCAAAGAGAAATCTTTCAGAAGAAAAATCTGACTATTGGTTTGTTTCCAAAAATATAACACTAAGAAAGGAAACTCTGTCAAAAATAAGCTCTTTGCTGTTGTAGTAACTTCATTTCTTTAAGTATGTGTATTCATTTAAATGCAACAAAATGCTGCCAAATGTGCTTTTTGTGGTTACCTAGTGGTTGCACTTTGTAGATTCTTTAGCCTGTCATACACAGCAGATTAAAATAGATAACCTTGAGCATTGTGGTTAAAAGGTTTTTTGATACTTGTGCAGTTGAAGTAATATCTCTCAGGTATCATTCTTCTCTTTAAAGACTAATGGCCAGGGTTTGTTTTTTATTTTTGTTAAGGGAACCTGTCAGAGGCTGTCCAAAAGCCTGGTGAACTCAGCTTGGTTCCTGTAGGTCCTGTGATGTCCTTAAGTACATAGGTGCTTTTTCAAGTAGAGATGTTTCCTGCTAGGTGGACAGGGAGTCTACTTAAAATCCCAGAATCAATTAGATTGGAAGGGACCACAATGGGTAATCTGGTCCAACCTCCCTACTCCAGCAGGGCCACCCTAGAGCACATGGCTCAGGGTTGTGTCCAGATGGGTCTGGAGTATCTCCAGTGAGGGAGAATCCACGACCTCTCTGGGCAATCTGTTCAGTGCTCAGTGACTGCACAGGGTAGAAGTTCTTCCTCGTGTTCAGGAGGAGCATCCTGGGCATCAGTTTTTGCTGTTCCCTCTTGTTTTCTTGGCTTCCCTCACTGAGCAGAGCCTGATCATCCTCTTGGCACTTCCCATTCATGGACTTGAATCCGTTCATGAGGTCCCTCTCAGTTGTCTCTTCTGGAGACTGAACAGCCTCAACATCCTCAGCCTTTCCTCATCACTGAGGTGCCCCAGTCCCTTCAGCATCTTCCTTGCCCTCCCCTGGACCTGCTCCAGGAGCTCCATGGCCTGAGGATCCAGAGCTGGACACAAGCCTCCAGGTGTGGCCTCACCAGGGCTGAGCAGAGAGGCAGGATCAGCTCCCTGACCTGCTGGCAATGCTCTTCTTAATGCATCCCAGGATTCCATTGGCCTCCTTAGCCACAAGGACACACTGTGACTCATGGGCAGCATGTGGGCTACGGGAGGCTGTTGACCTTCTGTAACCTACTCTTGGCTAACATTGGTTTCCTTTGTGATCGTCTTCTGAGCACAAAATGTGGTTAGATATTTTTTTCTTTTTTTGTTTGCTTATCATTGGCAAAGGGAAGGGATGGCGGATCAGCCTTTCAAGTCTGAGAAACATTTCTTTAGGGAAGTTTTAAGGATGGGAGTTTTTAGAGACACAAGTTCATGCTCTGAAGTGTGTTTGTCTCGTGAAAAATTGGTGATGTTTTTTACGTTCTCAAGTCCTGAGCAAGTTTTCTGGCAAAAAGAGCCCATGCCATCACAAGCTGTTTTTAGGGGGTGATGTATTGTAACTACTTGTCTCCATCCCTCCCCTCATCAAAGGAATCACAGCAGCAAATCCAAGCTTGGAAGTAGCTGGCTCCTCTTGTGTTTTTATGTATGCTCATGCTGCTGAATTCAAACCTGCAGCATCAAAATAGCTCTTCCGTCTATCACTGAATGGCAGACGTGTGGAGGCTGAGATTGCACTTATCATCTCATCCCAGACAAACCTGTGTAACCTCCTCTGCCTGGATTATCAAAGCCATTGCAGCTTGAAGATATTACTCTCATTGTACAGTACAGTTCTAGACTTGATAGAAAAATCTTACTTTAAAAATACCTTTGCTTTCCTACACGAAAGACAGAGAAAGCTTTGAATATTGAAGGGCTATGTGGCCATCTCTTCTTCCACATATCATGGAAAGGAGGTCCATGGATCATCAAAAGCTTTGAAAAGCATGTCCCTCATATTCTATAATTGTACTGATACTGGTCTCATAGCAATATTTAAAATTTGCTATAGGTAAATTCTGGAGTGTGAGAATCAAAACCAAACCAAATCACTCTCCCTTGAGGTACAAGAACTGCTAAGGTGAAATGGAGAAACAGTTTAACTGTTGTGTGGAGACCTCATGGCAAGTTTTCAATACCTGAAGGACCTACAAGGAGCTGGAGAGGAACTCTGTGTTAGGAACTGCAGTGGTAGGACAAGGGGTAACGGGTTCAGATGGAAGGAGAAGTAGTTTTAGGTTAGATATTAGGAAAACGTCTTTCCCTGTGAGGGTGGTGAGACACTGTCCCAGGTTGCCCAGGGAGGCTGTGGCTGCCCCAACCCTGGCAGTGTTCAGAGCCAGGTTGGATGAAGCCTTGAGTAACCTGTTCTGGTGAGGTGTCCCTGCCCAGGGCAGGGGGCTGGGACTAGATGATCTGTAAGGTCCATTGCAACCCTAAAATTCTGTGATTCTATATGGAAAAGGCAATAGCTGTAATCTAAAATAATGGTTTTGTATGAGCACCTAACTTTCAAAATACAACTAATAGCAAATGCTGATGGGGTTTACATTGTATAAATCTTGGTTGAGTTGCAATAGAAGTTGTTGAAATAAATCTTTTGATCTTTGTCAAAGTATGAAGTTGTGAAATATTTTTTGTACTTCAGATTGTTCAGTTGCAAATCCTTAAATCTGCTCGTTGAGATGAAAAGTAAATATTAACAAGCTCACAGCATCAAAGGAGTTGCCACTGATATTTAATCTTCATGGAGTTCACGTTCCTCAAGTGCTGTGAAAACAAAAGGAATTCTAAAATCTTGTGGTTCTTAGTGTATTATTACACATCATGAGAGGTTTGCTCAGACTCCTGACGTGAATACTCAAAGTAGTGAGTATATTTCATGCCATCTTATAAGTTTAAGACGCTTGGGTTGGATCAGTGTAGATTTTATCTGAAGTCAGATTTATGGCCCTGATGCCTGCTACTTTTCGGAATTTTAAGAGATCTTCACTATTATGCTTGAGGATGGAATGTGGCAATTATCTGGGAGCCAACATTGTGCACAGGTGGCCGAGGAGGCCAAGGGCATCTTGGCCTGGCTCCAGCAGAGTGTGGCAGCAG
>NW_008684583.1:5774-6297 GCF_000695815.1 Acanthisitta chloris | reverse complement strand
TAGGTGTTTCCTCCAACCTTGATTGTTGTATGATTCTATCTTAATTTTGTAGAAAATAAGCACTGTGGCATATCTGTGGGGCTTTTCCCTATTTTTGAATGGACTGCAATCTGCTGCTTGATTCTCTCTATCTTTCTGTTTCTTTAGGATCTGTAAAAATGTTTAAAAAAATAATAATTTTCTGACCTGAAAATTTTCATCTCTTTAGATTGTTTCTCGTTGAATTTCTGAAAATAGATTTATTTGCTGGCAATTAAGTAAAAAATCCAAACCCTTGTATCTGAAGTAGCTGTGCCACTCTGTCTTTAAAGCTGCCCTTGCAGATACTCTGAGTTTGACCAGCACTGCATGAAAATCCTAGTGCCATTTAGTTGCTTTAAAAGATATGAAATTCCTGTTGATTTGCAGCTTTTGTTAGCACCTAAGAAAACTGTAAATTTTCTCTGCAAACCTTCGTTTCAGTGGTTGGTCTGGACCTATTTAGAGATGAAATTGATTTTTAATTAATTTAAGTGCTAAGGCT
>NW_008684583.1:2965-5732 GCF_000695815.1 Acanthisitta chloris | reverse complement strand
GGTTATCTTTTCGCTTCTCTTTGCAGTATAGTTTGTTGCTCATTTGCCTTTCTAATTGCAAGTGAGACACACGGTTATCTTTTCGCTTCTCTTTGCAGTGTAGTTTGTTGCTCATTTGCGTTTCTAATTGCAAGTGAGACACTCTTGAAAGGATTTCCATGTAGTGGTGGTTCTTCACTGGGACTGAGGAGACATGCAAGGAGGGACATTGTGTCCCTGTCCCACTGGCAGCAAGGAGGGAAATGTGTCAAACTCTACAGTGGGAGGAAGGAAGAGACATGAAGCAAAAGCATTTTTTCTGCTCTGCAGCAATTCCTGTATTTCACCTTTTTACCATTGTCTCAGTCATCCTGGGCTGCATCCAAAGGAGTGTGGGCAGCAGGTCAAGGAAGGGGATCTTCCCTTCTACTCTGCTCTCCTGAGACCCACCTGGAATACTGTACACAGTTCTGGTGTCCTCAATATCAGAAGGACATGGAACTGTTGGAGCAAGTCCAGAGGAGGCCATGAAGTTGCTAAGAGGACTGGAGCATCTCCCCTATGAGGACAGGCTGAGGGAGTTGGGGATGTTCAGCCTGGAGGAGAGAAGGTTGTGTGGAGACCTCAGAGCACCTTCCAGGAGCTGAAGGGGCTCCAGGGAAGCTGCAGAGGGACTCTGTGTTAGGAGCTGCAGGGACAGGACAAGGGGCAATGGGTTCAGACTGAAGGAGGGAAAGTTTAGTCTCAATGAGACACTGGCACAGGTTGCCCAGGGAGGCTGTGGCTGCCCCAACCCTGGCAGTGTTCACAGCCAGGTTGGATGAAGCCTTGAGCAACCTGATCTAGTGAGGAGGTGTCCCTGCCCAGGGCAGGGGATTGGGACTGGATGATCTGTAAGGTCCATTCCAACCCCTAAATTCTATGATTCTGTTCTATTTGAACTCATACATGCATTAAGGTATAAATAATCCTGTCCACTGGCATTATTTAGTGGTGTAAAAATGCCTTTGTCTTTTGCTGGTCTTTGCTTTCAGGATCGCTGACCCTGCTGGAAAGAGGAAAAGCTAAGTAACATCTCTTCATTGATGCACCAATGAAATTGTCTCAGTACATTGAGCTTTTCACTATATGTAGAAGCAGATAATGCTAAGGTTTATTTATGGTTTCTTGGGCGTATCCTTAATGGGATTAAGGAGTGGAACTTAAAAAAAAGGAGTGTAGGTTATTGTTCTTGGCATCAGCAGCAGATTGACACCATATAACTGAAAAAAATCAATCTGGAATAGGTAGGTGGTGGAGTCACCATCTCTGGAGGTGTTGAAGAGGTGTCTGCATGTGGCACTGGAGGATCTGGTGGAGGGGTTCCAGCAGTGAGAGGTTAATGGTTGGACCTGATGATCTTAGGGATCTCCTCCAACCTAGATTGTTCTATGATTCTGTACTACCCAGCTGCACAGGTAATTTCACAGGGGCTGTTTTTATCTGAGTCACGATAAAGAATCAGTTTTTACTGTGTAGTATATAAATGTCTTTTAGAAAAAAAATTTGAACTGTCAGCCTGGTCAACTTGTCTTGGATTGGTGCATAATAAGCAAGACATACATTGTTGGGTTAGGCCTGTGCCGAGGGAAGGAGTAGCTGAGTGATTTCTTCTCGATGTTCAAAGTTGCATGTGTGTAATTAGCCCTTTATATAATCTCCTTCCAACTCAGGCACATCAGTTAGCAGAAGTAATCTTTATGATGCTTTTATGTCACAGAGTCAGTGAGGTTAGAAGGGACCACAATGGATCATCTGGTCCCACCTCCCTACTCCAGCAGGGCCACCCTAGAGCACATGGCTCAGGATTGTGTCCAGATGGTTCTGGAGTATCTCCAGTGAAGGAGAATCCATGACCTCTCTGGACAATCTGTTCAGTGCTCAGTGACTGCACAGGGTAGAAGTTCTTCCTCATGTTCAGATGGAACTTCCTGGGCATCAGTTTTGCTGTTCCCTCTTGTTTTCTTGGCTTCCCCCACTGAGCAGAGCCTGATCATCCTCTTGGCACTTCCCATTCATGGACTTGAATCCATTCATGAGGTCCTTCTCAGTGTCTCTTCTGGAGACTGAACAGCCTCAACATCCTCAGCCTTTCCTCATCACTGAGGTGCTCCAGTCCCTTCAGCATCTTCCTTGCCCTCCCCTGGACCTGCTCCAGGAGCTCCATGTCCCTCTGGCTCCGAGGAGCCCAGAACTGGACACAATCCTCCAGGTGTGTCCTCACGAGGGCTGAGCAGAGAGGCAGGATCACCTCCCTTGACTGGGAGTGTCCCGCTCCATGTCTGGAATGTCCTTCCTAATGAAAAGTTAATACACATTGTACAATGGAATGTATTATACAGGAATATCTCACATTCCCTGGCATTTTTTTGAGTATTACTTGGCACAAGTGTCAATAAATCATTTGTGTGCGTTGTACTTTCAGTGTGCTGACAAGAGAAAAAACATTGTGTACCAATCAAAGGGTAAAAGATAACCACCTTTTGTCCTTGTCGTAGGTGTAAGGTGGAATATGGAAACCTTTACGTTGTTTTAAGTCACCTTTTGTCCTTGTCGTAGGTGTAAGATGGAATATGGAAACATTTACATTGTTTTAAGGCCTTTCAAATCCTTTTGACACTGAGGTCAGGCTGACAGGCCTGGAGTTTGCCGTTTTGTTGTTTCTCGTTTTGTTCAACTCCATGAGGTTTGCATTGTTCCACCTCTCAAGCCTGTCCAGGTCCCTCTGGATGTCCCATCCCTTCCCTCC
>NW_008684583.1:0-2839 GCF_000695815.1 Acanthisitta chloris | reverse complement strand
CAGCACTGAGCCCTGAGGGACAGCACTCCTCACTGGCTCCACGTGGACACTGAGCCACTGACCAGAACTCATGATCATTTAATTATCCATGTTCCCCCCAAAACAGTTTCTGGATTTAAAAAATAATAGCTTTGGTTTTATTTTCATTTCTCTGCGATGATTTGTACTTTTCCCAGTTAATAGAAAGCATAGAAATGCTAATTTTGGGCAAGCTCTAGGTGTGGTGGAGTTATCTGATGTGAATATGTGAACATTTGGCTCACCTACTTTTTTTCTACCAGCAGACTCAGCTTTCATTAGAGAGATCTGAGCTGACAAGCTGAGGTCTTTTCCATGCAATCTAAGAGTCTCTAAGCTTGTTCCTGTCTGGGGAAGTGGTTGAACTAGTATTTCAGGAGAACAGTTTCACTTTGCTGCAAATAAAATAGCAAGCTATGGCTGGATGGTCGCAAAAATGTGGTATATTTGAGTTATATATGTATGATTTTAATTGGTGCCTGTTTTTAGCACCAGCAAAATGAGTAACAAGCAAATAAACACTTTAAAAATGCCTAATTTGACTGAGAAAACCATAAGCCATTCTTTCTTTTTTCAGTTACAAACTGAAAAGTCAGGACAGTGATGTTCCTGGATGCCCTTTCATTGCCTGAAGGGAAAGTGCAGTGCAATTAGGGCAGAGTTATGACAATTGACTTCACTTCAGGTGTTTTAGTGACCTTGAGATTGCACAGAGGTGTCGGGGGTCACACACTGGTGGCTCCATGTGTGTTGATGATCCAACAGGTGATTAGTAAATTCAGTGTGTGACTCGTCTTGCTGCAGAAATGCTGAGTGAACTGACATGCTGACTCTTTTCTCCCCTCTACAGTGTGCTGGAGAAGAGAATTGGGTGGACAGTCGGACTATTTATGTTGGGCATCGTGAGCCACCTCCGGGCGCTGAAGCTTACATTCCGCAGAGATTCCCAGATAACCGAATAGTCTCCTCAAAGGTACTGATACTTCCTTTCGCTTATATAAAGCAGCTGAAGTTCTTTGTGTGTTCATCTATTTCTTTTAAGATTGTTTTCCTATGTTTCCTGTATTTTTTCCCTTTCATGACTGGCAAAGGTAAAATCATAGAACCATCAAGGCTGGAGGAGATCTCTAAGGTCATCAAGTCCAATCATTAACCTGTCACTGCTGGAACCCCTAAACCCTAAACCAGATCCTTCAGTGTCAGATCCAGATGCCTCTTCAACACTTCCAGGGATGGTGACTCCACCACCTCCCTGGGCAATATCCCAGTGCCTCAACACCCTCACAGGGAAAACATTTCTCCTCACATCCAATCTGACTCTGCCCTGGCTCAGCTCAAGGCCATTCCCTCTAGTCCTCTCCCTGCAGCCATGGTAGGACAGACCAACCTCAGTTGCCTGTCTGAGAGCTCTCCATGCTGCCTTGCCCATGCTCTGTGTTTCATGTAAACTCTCTTACTAACCTGTTCCATCCCAAACAGCCTGACAAAAGCACCCCTATGACTTGACTTACATTCATTGTCTTTCTGTAAGCCAAGTAGCTCTTCACCTTTCACCTTGTCCTTGTCCCTTGCTGAATTGCAAACGCTCTGGAGTGGCTCCTATTCCAGCACAGGGAACACAGACAAAAAGCTTCCTGAGAAATGATCAAATGTGCAGAATTAAAATGGCAAATCCATAATTGTTAGAGTAGAGTCAAGATACATCTTTGCAAGCACACTAGTGTGACCTCAACCATGAAGAATACTTCCTTCATCTTTCATCAGCAAGACAGACAATAACTTTCAGCTGTGCTTTTATAGGTCTTTAGTGCTTATGTAAGAAGGTATATGATTGCTCTTCAAGGATGAGGAGCTCTGAACTTCAAGTACAGATTTGACCCATTAAAGGCAGACTGAATTTCTATCAAGAGTAGTTTAAAACCAGGAGGAAACTTCATCAGTTAGTCTGTGTGTATTTATGCTGCTGTACTACTAAATATCCTGTCATATAGCCCTGGAGAAAGAGGGCAGCTTGCAATAATATGAACCTTAGACTTTCCTAGTCCTTCCAAAGGTAAACTTTACTGTGCTTCACCAGAATTTTCCTAGTGTCAGCAAATTGATTTGATTCCAGGTCAGAGGGATATTCCTTGTGTATTGCAGTGTCACTGTGGAATGTGGTTAATGCTCTCTCTGCTTAATGACACATTCCTGGTCATGAAAAATGATACAGAGACAAATCTTGGCCAGACAAAAATGTTTTGTGGGTTTGAGGTGCTAATTCAATTATGATTTTGAACAATGCATTGCCAAAGGGCCGTGTGGAAATAATAAAAGGCAAAAAGTTATGTCTTTTGGATTGTGCCTGCAGTTAATTTATGTTCTAGAGGGTAGTGACCTTTGTAATGTGGATCCTTATGTTGTTCTAACTTGTAGCTCCTTCAGCTGCCTAGAGTGTTAGCCTTTGGCATAGCTGTTATGTGCCCTTGATTGAATTTATCACATGACAGTGATGCAGCATGGCAAAATATCAGGTGGTAGACAATCCCAGTGTTTCAAATGAGAAGAAAGAGAAAGCAATTGAGTTGGCAGGGAGGTGGAGTTCAGGAGGAACATGTATAATTGCAGCAGCTTATGGCTCTTGACAGATAACCTAAAGAATGAACCACAAGAAAGAATCCAAGTTTTTCAGAAATACCTGGAAAGGAATAGCTTCTTGAATGAGAGATCAGAGACTTCACTGTGTGTTAGAGGCAGCTGCCAAACTTGGAAGACCAGGGAACTTTAGGCAGGAGAACTGTGTTTTCCATACCACCAGAATCCCAGAATCAGTGAGGTTAGA
>NW_008684582.1:0-7286 GCF_000695815.1 Acanthisitta chloris | reverse complement strand
AGCCCGCGCCGCCTGACCCCCCGCCCGTCCTTGTGTTGCAGATGAGCCGCTCCGCGCCGAGCTCGCGGTAGCGCCGTGCGAGGCGGAGAGCCATGGGGGAGAACAGTCCCGAGGGCAACGTTATCTGCTATGAGGCGGAGGAAGACGAGCTGGGCCAGGATGAGAACATGCTAAGGTTTGGCGACAAGAACGGGCTGGTGTCCTCCCCGCCCGGCACGGTGTACGACAGGACGACTGTGCTCATCGAGCAGGACCACAGCGTGCTGGAGGACGAGGAGGAGGAAGGACAGTGTGGGGATCACTTGCCTTTTCTACCGGAGGGTCACGACGAAGGATTTCATCTAATAGCAGATCATGAAGGAATGTCCCAGGGTTACGTGCAGCACATTATTTCTCCTGACCAGATTCACCTAACGATAAATCCTGGTTCGACTCCTATGCCAAGGAACATCGAAGGAGCAACACTTACACTGCAGTCTGAGTGCCCAGAAACTAAGCTTAAGGAAGTAAGTGTCTCTGCGTCATTCTGGAGTTTGTGCTTGTTGGAGTGACCCTAAAGGCTTGGACAGTGTGTGTTCCGTGGCTGTTTTCTTGGAGATTCCCTAGTCCTCAGAGGTGTCTGGGAGTGGAGTGAGTTGCTCTTAGTCAGCTGCTCTGGCTGTTAGACCAGCAGTGCTGGGTGCTGGGCAGAGCTGCCAGGGACATCCCTGCTCCCTGTGACCCTGCCAGGCAGCACTGGGAGACACGGAATGACAGGAGGATGTGGCACTGACAGTGGTGCCAGTGGTGTCTGATTCTGGTTGGGTCCTTGTGCAGAGGTAACTGAACACCCTGAGCTCCTTGCTCTGGGGTTAACCACATTCCCAAGGGCAGCACATCCAGGCCAGCGTGCGAGAATTGGAGGTGATCCCTGGCTGGGAACACTCTGGATAACTCGGATTGGCAGGAACCATTGTTACCTGGGGCTGGGGTGAGGTCAGCTCTGCACCTGGGGAGCCTCTGGGCTCAGGTTTGTTCAACAAGCCCATCTGAGTCACCTGTTGCCAGTTGTCCAGCTGCTGAGGTGTTTCCATGTCAGTGCTGTCAGTACTTTTCCCTCCATGGGACACTGAGCCTTGTACTACAGTGTCCAGGGCAGAGGGTGGGAGACAAGCAGGGCCTGTGGCCTATGCCACTCAACTGACTTCATTTCTTCACCTCTCTTTCCTAAAGAAGCTTGTGACGCCTGGAATTTCTTAATGAAATCCATTATTGAGTGTGTTTTCCACTTCTGGAGTTCATGTTCTGGAGCAGAGGCATGGACACCATGGTGAGAGGGCAGTGAGTGTGTGTGACACTGTCATCTTGTCTCTCTGGCTCAAATGCCTGATGGGTTGTCTGGAGATGAGGAGGGAAAGCTCTGAACCCCTTGACCATCTGGCTCTTCTCTGACAGTCAGCAGCCACAGCTTCCTTGGTGCTTCCAAAACATCTGCAGCAGTTCTGATACTTGAAATAACTGTTTTGAAGTCTTAAATTGTCAGGTCAGTCATTAGGTTGAACATTTATGAAGCAAGAGGAGGCTTTGCATTTCATTAGTTACCTTTAGCTTCTTTCTGTTCTATTGTATGTCTCTCTCTGTAATTCTGGTGCTAAGAACAAATGTGATTACAGTTTGTATTTTAAATTAATTAGTTTTCTGTTCAATGATGACACAGGAAAATTAGCCATTGGGGGGATATTGTAAGTTCAGGAGGGGTTAGAGGCAAACTGAGCAGTTGATGAAGATGTTCGTGTCAGGCTCTGCTTCGCCAGAGGTGTTGGGTACTGCCCAGTGAGTTCCTGTTTGTGAGGTAAATGCTCAGTTACAGCTCGCCCAGTGTCCCCTGAGCATGGCCCTGGCAGGGGCAGCTGCTCACTGTACCTGGCCAAAAGCCAAAGTGCTGCAGCCACAGAGCACCTTGTCCTGCCTGTCAGGGGCTTTGCCGTGCTGCCTTGTTTGTTTTGTGCTGTGACAGCCTGGAGCACTTGCTGCTGTAGTTGCCAGGCTTCAAACCAATCCCTCGTGGTGCTGGGTGTATAATCAGTGCTTACTTGATGTGCTGATGTTCCTGCTGTGAAAAGAGAATTAAATGCTTTGCTGCTTCCCGGGAAGTTCTGTTTTGCTGAGAAGGTGGAGGTGCTGCTGCTGTCTGCAGTGTGCTGGGAATAATGCTTGAAGTAAAGGTTTGGCCTCTGAGGAATGAGAAGCTCTGCAAGGCCTTTGTCATGGTTCGCAGTGCTGTTCATCTTCCCTTACATACAGGCAGTGACAGGTGGACCCAAACCCTTAATCTGTAATTAATGTTCTCCTTTTCTTTCTAGACCTAAATGTAAACACCTCTGCCATGATTTTGAGGTGTTTCCTGCCTGTGCCAGGCAGTGTCCTGTGAAGTGTTAATCTCCAGCTGCTTTAAAGCTCTACCAGGGAACATTTACCTCAGTACTGGCACACACATTGTAGAGGATCTGGTGATCCCTGGGGAGATAATGTTCCCCTCCTTGTCTAATAAAACAGACTGTCTGACCTCAGAGCTCTGTTCCTGTGTTGTGACTGACTCAGCTCAACCAAACTTCCCAGCTGTGCTGTAACTGTACTGCACTGCTTGGGCATTTGTTGGGAACTTCTGCCCGATTTGAACTATCAATTAAAGACAAGTTGCTTGTGAAATTGCTGTTCCTTCTCTGTATAGGGTCTCTCAGAACGCTGAGAGACTGGATGAGAGTGAGGGAAGGAATCCCCCAGCTCCCCTGGGCAGGCAGGAGCTCGGCCATGCCCAGCACAGTCAGGCTTTGGCATGCCTGACTGACTGGGGAACACAAAATGTGCCCCTGCCTCCTGCTCCCCAGCTCTGAGTGCTGAGCATGACATGCCCTGGTCTGGGACAGCTCTAGGTCCGTCAGTGTGTGCCCTGAGCACCCCCAGCCCCTCGCTGGCTGAGCAGGGAGCACTGACACAGTCTGTGTCTGTGTTGTTGACCCTGTGTCCTGCACACAGCCCACGCTGAGAAGGAAATCAACTCCACCAAACCCAGCACATGATATGTCTGTGTATCTAACCTGCTTTAATGCTCTCCAAGTCTGAGGTTTCCCGGAGGGTGAAGGTGGCTGCCAGCCTGTTGTGGGAGCATCGACTGCCCCAGTGACCACAGACAGGAAGAGCAAAGCTCAGTGGAGGCTGTCTGGGGGATAAAGTGAACAATAAATGGACTGATGGTTAGGTCATGGGCTCTATTTCTCGCTCAGGGTGCTGATGGGAGTTCAGCAGACAGGGCAGTGGTTTAGAGGGTTGTGGCAGTACATTTTCCCTTGTTGTCCCCCTTCTCCACAAAAAAGCAGCTCTGCTAGAAGCAGCTGAGTGAAATGCAGGTGCTACGTGGGGGTAGCAGACAGGCTTGATGGCCTTTCCAGCTGATCTGTTAGATTCTTAGCTAGAACCATTTTTAATTAACATTTTCTTCTCCCCCTTCTATTGTGTTCCATAAGCCCAGCTCCTTCCTCTGTGCCACTCCTTCCTCACCCAGTGCAGCAGAAACTTTGTTATCTCAGAGCTAAGCGGCAATAAACTTTTTATTTTGGGCTTGGGGGTCAAAATCTGTTCCATTGTCTTTGATGTGTAACTGCAGTTCTATCCTGTCCGGACTGCAGGAATGATTAGGGCTGAGCATGCAGTGTTCTGTCCCTCAGGTGAAGCGCTACCAGTGCACCTTCGAGGGCTGTCCCCGCACCTACAGCACTGCCGGCAACCTGCGCACGCACCAGAAGACTCACCGCGGGGAGTACACCTTCGTCTGCAACCAGGAGGGCTGTGGCAAGGCCTTCCTCACCTCCTACAGCCTCAAGATCCACGTCCGAGTGCACACCAAGGAGAAGCCGTTTGAGTGCGACGTGCAGGGCTGTGAGAAGGCCTTCAACACGCTGTACAGGTGAGAGGTGTTCCAGGCTGTACAGGTGGGAAGTGTTACATGCCATACAGGTGAGAGGTGTTACAGGCTGTACAGGTGAGAAGTGTTACAGGCTGTACAGGTGAGGTGTTCAACACACGCCGTACAGGTGTGAAGGCTCTGGCAGGTTCTCTTCGAGGTGTGGCTGTTGCTGTTCTGCAGGTTGCATCTGCTTGGTGTTTGTGTCTGAACACACTTGTTTTGCTTCTTCCAGGTACAGACATGACTCTAAACCCCCAAATGTGGCAGTGCTCTCCCGAGAGTGGGATGACAGGACTGTGGTGGCATGCTTAGCTTCTTTGTATTCCAGTAGCACCGAAGATGGTGCAGGAACTCAAGGGATTCTCAGCCTGGCTGGGGGACTTTGGAACTGATAACAGTCACTTTCATGAGCTCATTACCTTCCGCTCAGGATATGTTAAGCCTTTGATCCTGTCCTGCACGTTTGAAGGAATGGCTTGCTTGCCTCAGGCCAGGGCTGTCTCATCCCACCAGTCCTAAGAGGATTCTTTGGCATGTTTTTCAGGTTGAAAGCACACCAGAGGCTTCACACAGGGAAAACATTTAACTGTGAATCCGAAGGCTGCAGCAAATACTTCACGACGCACAGTGACCTGAGGAAGCACATTCGAACACACACAGGAGAAAAGCCATTTCGGTGAGTCCTTGGCAGCTCTGTGGGCCCAGGAAATGGGGCACCTGTGCCAAGAGGCCGCTGTTACTGCCCTGAGTGGGAAGGTGTTCTCATGAGGGAGAAGGGAAGGTGGCTGCCACTGGGGCATGTTCGCTCTGAAGCTCCCTCGACTGCCTCTGACAGTGGGTGCAATGACTGTCCTGGCAGGCAGGAATAGTCAAGATACTTTCCTAAACATCAAAGTGTGCCACAAAGAGCATCTTGTGAAACACATTGCTGCTTCTCTGCTGGGATGCAGTGTGTGTTCCATGAAGGAGGCCAAATGCTGACTGACTTCATGCTTGGGTTTTAAAGTCCCACCCAGAGCTGCTGGGAGGTACCTGGTTACTAATATTGCTTAGCCTTGGGCTGCTCTGCGTAGTCCTGAGGCTATTGCAGAGCATGATCTAAGGTTGTAGCTGATGCACCCAAGCAGCCTGATGCTGACTCTCCTGTGATGCCTCTTTCAGGTGTGAGCATGATGGCTGTGGGAAGGCTTTTGCTGCAAGCCACCACCTCAAAACACATGTTAGGACACATACTGGTAAGTCCTGAGGAGTTTTTATATTTTGTCTAATTGAGCTCACTCAGTTTGTATGAACTCTCAGAATCCTGACATGAATGTGTAGTTATATGCAATACGGGGTGACACTGAGCTGGATGGTGCAGGTGACACGTGAGGGAGGGGATGACATCCAGAGGGACCTTTGCAGGCAGCAGTGTGCCCATGTGGCCCTCATGAGTTTAACAAGGCTGAGTGCAAACTCCTGCTCCTGCCTATTCCTGCAATATTCTGTTTGTGCACTTAGATTTATGCTTGAATTTAATGAGTGTTTCACGAACGTGTCAGTAATGATGCATGACAGTTACCTGTTGTGTGTCAGTGCCCAAGGTAAAACAGAAGCCTTCACCTGCAGGACTCCCAGGAATGCTGAGTGTGTGAAGGGACATGAAATGTCTTGTCTGTATGAAGTAGTTTTGCTCTCTCAGGTGCTTTCAAAGTGTCTGATGGGATGTTTGTAAGTCTGTTAAATGTGTTTTGTGCTACCTGTAGGGGAGAAACCCTTCTTCTGTCCCAGCAATGGCTGTGAGAAGACTTTCAGTACCCAGTACAGTCTCAAGAGTCATATGAAAGGTCATGAGAAGGGACATACCTATAATGCACTTCCCAATAGCAGCGTGTCTGAGGTTAGTAGCACTTCTGTGTGAGGTGGATATAAACCCTGCCTTGGGAAAGGAATAATTTGGGCTACAGCTTGTTCTGAAGGTGTATCATCTAAGACTGGGATTGCCGAAGGGAACGTAGTGCTCAGTGTGCTGCACGTGGGCAGGTGTATCCATCAGCCTCTCGTGTGCTTTGGTGGTGACCCATGCTGTGTAGTAAAGTGTGTGCAGAGAGATGTGAACTACCAGGGTTTCATTTTTTGTTGTCTATAGGCTGATTTATTCCTCTGCTGATTCTAAATTCTAGGCTATTTGACTTTGGAAGTAATGTGAGAGAGGTGTTAAGAGTCCTTGATAGCTGCTAAACGTCCTTTGCTTAGAAACATTGCTTCTTTGATTTTAGAACTGATACCTGGGTCCCATACAGGTAAAAAGTTCTATGTAGGCAGAGCTGTATGGACTCTAAACGTTTCTGACCTTATTCTTTCAATAGCTAACTCAAAATCTTGTTCTTTCTTGCAGGATACAAGTCACTCACTGTGTCTGAGTGACTTAAGCCTCATATCAACAGATTCAGAGTTGCGGGAGAACTCTAATCCAGTGAGTTTCTGTCCTGGAATTGCCTCATCCTCATTGGAGCTTTGCTTTTTCCCTCCAAAGTGTGCAGTGCTCAGTTCAACCTGCTGTTGAGGGCTCTGCATCTGATTTTACTGTCGTAATGTTCTTGCTGCTTGATCACTGTTGATTCACAAGAACTAGAGGTTAAACTCAGTGTGGGTGCAGAGGAACATACTTAACTTTTGAAGGAGTTACTTCTTTTTGTAAGGGTTTGCTTGTTATGTTGGTAAATTTGATTATGAGTAATAAAAGCTAAGTGTCATAGGTAAAGTATGTTGCCTTTTCTCAAGGGTCATTGGAGAAGTGTTTGACATCCACACACTGCTTTTGTGCAGAGTTTATGGAGACCTGAGATACAGCACTGATGTCTTCCTCTTTTGCTCTGTGGCAGACACATGGGCAGGACCTCAGCACAATCTCACCAGCAAGCATCTTCGAGTCCATGTTTCAGAGCTCAGACCATACTGCAAATCAGGATGACTCTCAGCAGACAGGTAAGAGTCGCCGGGAGAGCTTTGTGTGCACGCACTTAGTCCAGCATGTCACAGGGAAGCTTAGTGTAGCTCTAAGAAGAGAACAGAGCTTCCAGTGTTGAAATTCTTTGGTGTAGGAGTGCAGGGTGTGCACAGAGGTGTGACCCTCGGCGACAGGGGAGGTGACCTAGCGCACTCTCCTGCGGTGCTGGCCCTGGAGCTCTCGGACTGCCCACGCCACTCGGTTTGCAAGGTTCCCTCTTGAGGGCACAATGCAAACTGGCTGATAAAAGGCTCCTTAGAGAGAGCTAGTCAGGCTGTGTGTAGAGCTCAGTGTTACCAGCTTCCTGAATTTGCACCTGCTTCTAGATTTCACTGTCTAGGGCTGTTCTGAGCA